>NC_142692.1:69598724-69756938 GCF_029641045.1 Salvia hispanica | reverse complement strand
GGAAGGTCCACAGCGTCACCATTCAGGTTGGTTGGTTTTTATTTATTTTGTGTAGGAAATGTGATCAAAATGTAGATTATTCTCTTTTGGATGAGTGTTAAAGCAAATTGCATAATTTCTTTCAAAATGTTATCATCCTTGAGTGTAATTGATGCCTCTGTGCAGACCAGCAAAAGGAAAGTTCTCTTCGTTGGGTTTGACAGCACGATGGATTCTGGATTAAGAGGCCCCACCAACCTGTTTGGTCACCCTACAGATGAGCTGTTGGCAGAAATAAATTCTGAACTCTTACAATGGGATTCTCGTTCTGCTCAATCGGTCACCAAGGTATCATTTGGTCATTTCACCCTTTCATTTTCCGCTGCCTCGAAGACTGGAAAGACCTTGAAGGATGTATTCATAGATCGCTCTTTAGCTGTCTACATATGTGGGCATTTGCACATAAAATTTGGAAAGAATCTAAAGCGGCATCATCACTCAAGTGGCCGTGGTCAACATTCCAAACAGTTACTCCAGTTAAATGGCCATCGATTAGATTCAGAGAATGCCTCTAGTTGTCGCGATACAGATGCAAGAAGTGATGGATTCTGGGAATGGGAAATGGGTGACTGGAGGAGGAGTCGAGCCATGCGAGTTTTAGCTATTGATAGAGGTCATATCTCATTTGTTGATGTCAACTTCACATCAGGAGTCAAGAAAACTATCATATTGCCAACGTATCCTCTGGACTCACGTTTCTCTTCATCGTCAAACTATAAATGTGACCCATCTGCCTATGGACACATCAGAGCTCTGGTGTTTTCTTCTTCTCCAATTATATCAGTTGAAGCTAAGGTATACGACACTAGCTCCGGAAGTCTTATTGTGGTATTGGATACGCCAATGAAACCACTTGCTGGATCCCGTGGTGACCTTTATCTTGCCCCATGGCATGTTCAAGCATTCGAGGACCCTTCTCCCGACAGATACGTGCTTCAAATAGAGGTAACTGATTTCAAGGGTAGGACGACAACCACTGAACTTAGGCCTTTCTCAGTAACTGGTGTCCCTTCCCAGTTCAAATGGGGCTGGGCAGAGTTCTTTGTGTTGGGTTGTCAATGGGACTCGTTATACCATCCGATACTCTGGGCTATTTACTCTTTTGCCCTTTCAGTTCTTCTAATTCCAAGAGCGCTCCTTTTCTTTTCGAGAAGGCACTATACATACATAAATTTCAGAACCAACAAAAGCTTCTTAAACGGCATTCTCTGGATATCTACCGAACTATATAGCATTCCCGCAGTCTCGTTCTGCATGATAGGCTACTTGCTTTACCTTGCATTATGCCCTTGGCTTTATGGCCATGCTCTTAGCGAAGAAGGAGAACGAGCATTCATGACTTACAGAGGTTGGGTTGTGTCAAGATTCAGTTTTCTAGAAAAGATGGATTTTCTTGGATCTCCCGATGTGATGGTGGTGGTTCTTCCACATCTCGTTTTTGTAGTTTTGCCAGCATTAGTGACGATCACGGTGTTGGCTGCTGAAAGTAGTGTACATCGCGATTATCTTCTCTCTCTTTCGAGTAAAAAGAAGGATGGCTCAGACAGTCGAAACAAAAAATATGCACCACAAAATAATAGTGGCAAGAAGTCATCAGAACCCAAGAGGAGTTGGATTAGGCGACTATTCCTTGTGATCTGTTTGGTTATATTTTGGAAGCATTTCAAGGTACGCTATGTTTGTTAGCATATGCTCCGATCTTTCCTTTACATGCTCAATCTTTTATCGAGATAGCTAAATTGCTCGTTTCCTGTTTCATGATACTTGCATTATCGAGCTTTTTCCTAAAAAATTGCGTTGCTGATTTGTGATGTACTTTATCACCATTCCTGTTTGATTGAACCTTATGTTCTACTACTTGCTAGCATATGCTCCGTTCTTGTCACTTTTCGAGATAGCTATAGTGCTCGTTTCCTGTTTTGTGATAACTGCATTAATTGAACTTTTTCCTGCAAAATTGCCCTTGCTGATTTGTGATTAACCTTATCGAGTTACGTTGTTTTGATATCTGTATGTTTTTTTTTTGTATGGCGAATTATGTTACTTATACAACGTTGCAGAACTGCGAAGCTCTGGTGAAAGCATACGAGATGAACCCGGTCATCCATTTCCCACTCTACAGCTTTACAGTTCCTCTGCTGCTCGTGTATAGCATCTGGAGAACCGGGAGAAACATGAACACGACGTCCACATAGTCGCCCTTCGTCGTCCCTCAGAGTTGCAGTGCAATTGCTCTTGTGGATAGAATGCAGCTGTTCAAGGAAGGAGATGGCATTTTAGAGTTACTTAGTTATTATAAGAGGAATTTTTACAGTGGTTGTTTCCCTTTTGGAAAATGGTAAATTTAGTGATTCTTCACCATAATGCAATCAATTTTTGATTTAGTTGGACTATAAATTTTTGATCAGTTAGAAGATGTTTGTGTTAATTATAACTATTTATAATGATATTTAGTTAAAATTCATTTATCATGACAGGATGGTAAATGAATCAATCTAATTCATTTAGTTAAAATGTCTACGTGGACAATTTTATTTAATATACATAGGTTAGCTTTTTATTAGTTTAATAGTAATAAATAAATAAATTGAAAATATCCTAGTTTTTTAAATAAGCTTTAAAATTTTCAAAATATGTTTAATTTTTATTTTAATTATATAAATTTTAAATTAGTCTTCAATTATGACTTTAAACATGGATAGTATCTCAAGATTATGATAATTTACATGTTTTACATTCGACTAATTTTTTCATTATGCATTGGATTAACTCTATGTTAATTTTATTGTCAATAGTCCGATTAACATGATGGACTAGATCAAAATCTGAACGTTTAGGGTTAAAATTAAATTGAATATGTATAATGCAATAAAATCACAACTCAATCAGCTCACTCGAATACGATTTGGCCGAAGTCCACTAAGGCGACCTGATTGACATCCCTACCGACGATTAGGGATGTCAATCGGGCCAGCCCACCGGGTTTCGGGCTGGCCCTACTCGCGTTATGGGTCAATCGGGGGCGGACTAATCGGGTTGTGAATTCTTTCGAGTTATAAAAGTTCAACCCTAAACCTAAAGCTCGGGTTTCGGGCTAGCCCAGCGGGCTAATCGTGTTGCTACCGATAATATTAACAAGCGATCAATCCAACAAATGATGATGAAAATTAGTTATATTCATAAAATGTAAAATATTTAATTATGATAAATTTGAGATACATACTCAAACTCAATCATAAACATGATCAAATACAAATATTTGAGATATATCGTGAAATTTTAATGCATATTTTAGAAATTTAAATAATTTTTTTAAGTGAAATTGAAGTTTTTTATTTACTTATCAATTATTATATTAATAAATATATTCAATATATAATTGTATATTTAATATAATATTAAAAGTTATTTTTTTAGTTATCTATATTATAAAATTAATCAACGAAGTGTCGAAAAAAAATAGAATAATAAAATTTTATCGGGTTTTCGGGTCTGATCCTAACGGGCCGCGGGTTAATCGGGTGCGGGCTAATCGAGTTTTAATTTTATTGGGCTAGAAATTTCAAGCCCTAACCCTATAAATTTGGCGGGTTATTCGTGTCAACTCACGGATTGCGCCGTTGCGGGCTACATTGACATCCCTACGACGATCACTTAACATGCCCCGGCCCCCACCAACTTCCACTTTCCCTTTTTTAGAAAACCAAATTCTAAATTGGAAACAATCCCAAATCGAGTAAATACATAATATTAGTCGCCAAACAGGACTTTGGGGCATAGAAGGATGTCCGTCAGCGTTAGATTGTACCTCACGCACACATGATCGTACCATCCCCTTTCCTCTTCAATTGCACAAAAAAGCAAGGAATCTCCACCACCATTCACCATCCAATTTCCATCTCCATCTCCATCTCCATCTCCATCTCCATCTCCATCTCTCTCTCACAGACACAGACAAAACACCCCTTCTCTACAAATAAATACAGACAAATTGAGCTAATTTTGGCCGATTGTCATTGTAAATTTGCGCGTATTGATACAATTTATAAGGGGGAAACCACAATATAGGAATGAATTCTGATGACGAGATGGCAGCGGCGATGATGGAAGATTCCTGCGACGACGAGGACTTCTACAACGGCGACGGAGATGGAGACGAAGATTCCGACCCGGACAGCGCCGTCGTTAGCTACGACGGCTTGATGGACCACGACTCGGACGATTTCGATGATCTATCCTCCTCTCAACCGATATACTATCATAGGTCACAGGTTATTTTCAACTTTTCCCTTAATTAGCTCAATTTTATTCTAAATCGGATAGTTGTTTCCCGAAAAAATTTCATGATTGAGGTAGGTCGTTATGCAATTGAATCTGCTGCTAGGCTGGGTTTAGGCAAAAATTCTATTTTTTTCCAGTTCGATTTGGGAATGGTGGGTTTTAGGGGTATATATTTTCTCCCAATTTCTGTTCTTTTTAACATTTGAATGATATTAGTAATGCGCAGCAGGGTTGTTGATTTCAGTAATTGGAGAGAATCTTCCTTTGTGGATTTGTGGTTGATGTTTAGGGTTAAGCTAATGGAATGTTCGATTTGTCTGGTGACTATTAGGGGCGTTGCAAGTTTGCTTTGTTGTTGTTTTGTCTTATGTTCTTGTTCTTATGGATCAAATTCGAGCTGCTAGTTTTGCTATTGTTTTGGTCAAAGTCGTTCGTTTGCAGTCCCAATGATGTGCCCCTATAGAATTGTAGTAACTCACAAAGCTTGTTAGTGTTTTGTATATGTTCTGCATTCGAATTTGTGCTATTCAAGTTAATACTAATGGATTTAAATGGTTTTCACTCTTTTTTTTTCCTGAATTTCATCATTTTAAATGAAGATGATATACGGCAACGCCAAGAAGAAAGTATCACCCTGATTTCCACCGTCCTCTTGATATCAAGGGTTGGTGCTAGCATTTTGCTCCGCCATTATAACTGGTAATTTGTTTCTGAATAGCTGTTTTTCCTGGCTATATATACCATCTTCAGTGTGTCATTTCAAAGGCTAATAATGCACAAATCAACATGGCTCAATGGTTCATGGCCTTTTACTTTAAGTTGCTCCTTTTATGCTTAGAAATATTGGCTGTTTCGTGGAAGCTTTCTATGTTGTTTACTCTTGCTGAACTAATGGATGAGCTTAAAGATTATTTATGAAGATTGCTTTTTTACCATCTGAGAGATTTCTTTATACTTCTTGACTCACAGGAGTGTTAGTAAAGTGAATGATGAATGGTTTGCAGATGAAGAAAAGGTCCGCAAAACTGTTGGTTTGTTGGAGAGTGGCACTCCCTTTCCTGATGATCAAGAGGTGACCATAGATATGAAAGTCTATTAAATTTTCTTTGAAATGCAAAAATAGTGAAAAAACTACGGTACTAAGTATCATTTGAGTTTCTTCTTATGAGCATACGTCTCCAATTGATTTCTGTCTTTCTGCAGCTAACTTGTGGGATCTGCTTTGAAAATTATCCACGAGATAGAATGAGAGCTGTCGCCTGTGGCCATCCCTTTTGTGTTTTGTGCTGGCAAGGTTTTATCCACTCACTTCCTAAAAGTTTCTATGCTATTTTGTTTGCTGCAATTGGGCACTGGGTGAGGGGCTGGTGGATTCTAAGGGCCATTAATGGGACCCATATGTTGAAAGAGTCCCCTCCTATACCTTAAAGATATATGATTCTGGATATCTAAATTATACTTTACTTTGTGGCACAGGGTATATCAGAACATCAATTAATGACGGACCTGGATGTTTGAATTTGCGGTGTCCTGATCCATCTTGTGGTGCAGCTGTTGGCCATGATATGGTGAATGAGTTGGCTTCTAAAGATGATGAAAAGAAATATATTCGCTACTTTTTGAGATCATTTATTGAAGATAATAGAAAGGTACAGGAGCATAGGAACATTTATAAGATGATCTCCTTTCAAAAGAAGCATAGTTGTTTACGAAGTCTCAAGTTCTTAACATGAATGGCACATGAAAAAGTTGGTGGGATGTGGGTCCTACTTTTAAAGTATTCCCTCCGTCCCAAGATAAGAAACTCATATTCCTTTTTGGATGTCCCAAGATAAGTGATTCATTTCCTTTTTTGGTACTCCTTCTCTTACTTTTTTTCTCTACTTTATTAACTCTCTTACTTTATTCACTTTCCACTTCACTAACAAAATCTCATTTCCTTAAATCTCGTGCTGAAAAGTCTGTGGCCACTTATCTTGGAACGGAGGGAGTATTAGTTTTATTTTATAATAAAATGTGAGTAGGAATGAGTTAGTGGAATATGAAGTCCACTATCAAAAATGGTAAATGTGAAGTGTGTCAAATTTTGAGGGACGGACCGAAATAGTAAACTGGATCAAAATTTGGGAGACAAGGGTGTAATATACTACTCCCTCCGTCTCACATTTGGAGTGACAATTAGTTATGGCACGGGTTTTAAGGAATTGGTGGAGTGTGTAATTAATGAAATGAGAGGTGGAGTGCGTAATAAATGAAGTTAGATAATGGAGTGAGATGATGGAGTGTGTGATAAATGAAATGAGTTTGTTACAGATGGGTCCCTCTTTGACTTTTTGGTTTTTTATTTTTGTTTTGATTTATTTTAGTATAGATAATGGCATTTTGGTGTAATTTGAGTGAATAATGGGGTAAAATGTTATGTGCAAATATGGTAAATTCTAAATGTTACTCCAAATGTAGGACGAACTTTTATGGCAAAATGTCACTCCAAATCTGGGACGGAGGGAGTATAAAAGTAGGACCCACGTGCCACTAAAAGTAGGACCCACCTAACAGTTTTGTGAGTTAAAGAAGACAGAGTAAAGTAAGAGAGAGGAAAAAGTAGAGATAAAGTTATTTCTATTTTAAGAAACGTTTCATTTTTAATAGTACAACCCAAAAAGGAAAACGTTTCATTTCTAATGGGACAGGGGAAGTATATTTTCTCATTTATGTCATCGAGGATATTTTAGCATACATAAAATTAGTACCAAAAGTTATATTATAATATCTTCTCTCATTCTCCTCACTCTTTATACTATTATTATTAATCAATATTAATATTATTATTTTAATGTTATAAATTAATAATTAATTTATTTTTAATATCATTAATATACTTAAATATAATTAAAGTTATAATTATATTTAATTATATTATTATTATAATACTAAAAACTGGTAGTAGTTAATAATAATTGTAGTATAATTATATAAATTATGAATCACATAATATTACGTAGTAGTAATAATAATAATAATAATAATAATAATAATAATAATAAATTAGTAACTAATCAATATAGCATTAATAAAAATTTAACATTGTGAATTGTATTTATAATGATATAAAAAGTTGAATATTTTTAGTTAGGTGTTTCAACCTTAAAATGAGTATAAAATAACTTTAAAAAAATATGCAATTGATTTAATTACTTTAAATAATTGATTTAATTAGGTATTTTGTTTATTTTGAATGCAATTAGATGTATGTATAAAATATTAAAAAGAAAGAAGAAAAAGAAGAGAAAATAAAAAAGAAGGAAGAAGAAACATAAACTAAGGAGAAAAAAGAAAAAAGAAAGAAAGATAAATACTACTATAAAGAAAGAAGAAAATGAATAAAAAAGAAGAAACTAAAGAAGAAAAAGAGAAATAAAAAATGATGAAAAAATAATCACATATTTGGTACTATTTAATTGAAATTTCCAAGAATGTCCTCCATGGAAAAAAATCACATGCTTGGTATCAAGGGTTATTTTTGTCACAGGGTACAAAAACAATATAAAATAAAAATCAGGTATAATTTATGCAGAGACGAAGCTGGAAATTTTATACTGGGGGGCCTGAGTTTTTGGTTTCCTGCAGCATGGGCAATGGAGAGTTGCAAGATATATAAATGAATAATGAGAGAAAATATATTAATGAATGCGTACTAGAAACTATATATAGATATGTTAGTCATGCTTAGAAAATAAGGTGCAAGTAAATAAGAAAATAAGACTAAAAATCAGATATTACGTAAATAAGTAGAAGTCCAAGTAAACCTCTTAAACATAAGAGTGTAACAATTTAAACAAAGACTCAAATTTAATTTCATATAGAAATCAAAATTGGAAGAATCTAATTAATTGCAAAGATTGCTAACGTTGTAATGATCCTAAAAATTATGTATTCAATTGCAAAGGACCCAAAAGACACAATGGAGTTACAATTATAAAATAAATCATTTTTTTTGCAATGTTTTGTGAAAGAAGAAAGTTGCATTACAGTACATGTTTTATTAAGTTCCTTTAATAAATACTTATTTCACAATACATTCATCTTACTTAATATATTCTTTTATTAAATTATAAAACTATTGGACATAAAACAAGGAATAGAAAAAATCAAAGAAGTGGCAGACAATAGAAGATAATCAAATAAATGGTGGACACATAACAATTGTACATAAAAACAATGAATACAAATGGCTTGCTGGCAGCAGGAATAGAACTTGAGTCAATATGACTAATGCCTTGGGGCCAAGCCATATGCACTACTCGAATACATCATAAATAAGTAGGATATAAATGGTAATAACTACATATGTTGGGGGGCCCAGTGGCCCCCCAAGCCCCATAGTGGCTTCGTCCCTGTATTTATGTTCGAAAGTGAAAGATCAGATATTATCTATGTAGTTCACTCTACTTATTAAACTACACTTGGACGTCATTTTTTTTATCAATACGAAAATTATTAAAAGTGAACACTTTTGCAACTGCAATTACATAAATATGAATTAGAGAGGATTGATGATAGATACAGGGAAATGATAATTATGAATATGAAAGCATGCCATTGCCAATTACTACTATAAAAGATAAAACTAACTTAGTAATAAAAATAGCAAAAAAATAACTAACTTAGTAAAAAATAGCGATTTCATAAATTTTCAGATCAATAATAATTTTAAGAGTAAATACCAAAATTGGTCCTGAACATTTGACCATTTTACGATTTTGGTCTTAAACTTTATCTTTTAGATTTTTCGGTCTTGTACATTTCAAATCGGATCACAATTGATCCTAAACTAATCTTACCCAAATTATGAAAGAGGAGAAAATTACTCACATAATAGAACGTCTATCTCTATTATTTTATCCAAATTTTCTCCTCTTTCATAATTTACCTACTCTTTCTTCATATCTCTCTGATTTTATCTATTTTTTCTCCTTTATCTTTTACTTTACCAATTTGTCATTAAAATTTGGGTAAGATTATTTTTTATGGACGGAGGAAGTATATGTCTACATGTTTAGTCATTGAGGATTCTATTTGAAAGATATGGATTTATTTATTGAAGAATAAATACGATGCAAAGCCTCGTAGAAATTGAAAGAGCAGCTATAAGTCGAAGTGTTCATAATCCAATAATGAAAGAAAGTGTGAACTCTGAGTTCAAAGAGTTGTATGATAGGAATGAGATTCACTAGAGAAAATCATGAGAGGAACTCATTGACAAAAATGGAGTTGCATAACAAATGAACAAACGTTGAAATAACGAGTGAGATGCATGATCCTGAACTAGTTTCATGTTGGTTCAACCTTGCGTAAATCATACAAATTATTTCATTAGCATTTCATTTTTATACATTCCATCTCCAATTTTTTGATGCCATCAACCTTTTTTATTTTTATCTATGTGGCATCTAACTCATCAGCTGAATGACAAAAGAATTAGGGATTTACTACAGTTGATCAATGAACTGTGGGTGAGAAATATTAGTGATTTTTCCTTGGCACGTTGAAGATGGCATGTCAAAAATGATCATGTGAAAAATGGCATGTCAAAAATGATCTCAAAAAATACACATTTACACAGCCTTAGAATTTCCAAAAGCCTCAATATTTCTACGCAGGAGATGGTCGGTGAGGGTCGTAGGCTCGTGGCCTTGTTGTAGTAATTGAGAGATGATCTTAACTGCTGCTCTTGGTACGGCCCTATGGCATTATTTGCTTCGAATTCTCCACAATTCACCTGGAGCAATTTCTCCGGGATCTAGTACACCAAACCTAGCCAGTCTGATATATGGGACTCTTTCTTCATTGCACCTCAACAAACTTCTGGCAACAATTGCAAGAAAAATCAGTATTTGGTCGCGTTAGTAGGAAATAAGAATATGGTACATGATTGTGCAGTCCGTCTGAGGTATAGCATGATCCCTGTGGTATAACCCTTTTATTTGTTTGAGAATGTGACAACGTTTATGAATCGATAACACAACACTAAGCAAATATAGTGAATTCACCATATAAGCTTGGTGCAAATGACCTACAGTTATAGACACAGTGCAAGTGACTTATACGTGCAGTGCAAACATTCTCACCATCACTTATAGGTGCAGGGCAAGCATCTCAAGTTCTAACAAATAAGAGATTATTTTTAATCCATCCCTACACACACATACATGTATATTCAAGCCCAGGTCAAAATCATCTCCATAACTACAGATTCACCAATTCTCCGCAGATCAACAACAACAACCACAGATCAACTCATATTCCCCAGATCAAGTACACAAAGCATTAGTTTTTTGTTTTAGAGTTTTCATATGTTTTAAGTTTTTGCTTTTGTTTTTCAAAACCCCGTAGGAGAATTTTGTGTTCTAAAAATATTTTCTTGAATCCATGTCATGAGCTTAACATGAAGAACTTAGAAACACGCATGCTTAGGGACATACTTTAGACCGAGTTGTCAATGATATTACATTCCATCTATGTTTAAGTATGGCTTGAAGTTTTGATTTGATGGTTTGATGAAAAGGTGTAACTGACTTTTTCTGCATGCACAATATGGAATATCAAGCTTCCTGGGTCCAGAGAATCCACTAGATCACAAGGTCTAGGAACTCGCGGAACGCTGAAAGATCTCGGTCGTTGGACACACAGTTTATCACTTCAAAACCCTCAATCCGCGTATACTATGAATTAGTATAGGGAAGCAGGGATCGATCCCACGAGGACAGATGTGAAATCATGCATTTAAAGAGGCTTTTGGGTGGTTTGGCTGCTGCCACGCAAATTTGGGTTGAGGAATTTATACTAGACAGGGGAAAAGAAATTTAACTATCTCTAGATCTAGGAACAGGAAAACATCCACGTAACATAGATTGACATTATATCATCACTATCTTCAAACCAACTTCTTAGATCTAGTAATATCACTACCTAATCTAGCTAGGCAGACTCGATGCATGCAGTGGGGACCATTTTTCCAAAATAGAAGTGTACGACCAAAAAGCTGCAAAATAACCAATTCTAAGCCTAACCACCTACAAAACGCAGAGCATCATCGGAATTTAACTGAAACATGATGAAAACAGAAAAATGTTTTGTAACTCAACAACGACCAACAGATCGGACGTCAGAAAACACCGATAAACCAAAGAAAACTCAGATCTCTATCTCCTAGATGATGTAAAACAAAAATGAAAGTAGAAGCTCAAAATCCATGCATAATTCAATTCCCCTGTTCAGATCCACACTTCGGATGTTAAATCCACTCCGGATCCAAGCATCCGAGACAAACTCCGGTCAAAATCATCTCCATAACTACAGATTCACCAATTCTCCGCAGATCAACAACAACAACCACAGATCAACTCATATTCCCCAAATCAAGTACACAAAGCATTCAACAAAATGAATAACAATCAAACCTCCGGAACAAACTCCTCAAAACACCGAATCAACATAAATCAACACATAATCAACATCATCATAACATGAAATAAAATTCATAGATAAACAGCAAGTAGCAAAACGAACAAATCGACTTCGAACGGCGAAGTTCGACAGAATCCAAAAACATAAACGCTGAAAAAGTAAATGATTGTATCTTCGTCCTCCTTGAGGACGGTGTTGCACAGATTTTCCTGAATATGAGACCCCTATTCTACCCAGAAATCCCATTTCCCAAGTGTGTGTGTGTGAGTTGAGAGCTATCGTCTATCTCCTCGTGTGTGTTACATGCTCCTTCTTATATAGGCGTGAAAGTGGGTCCAGCAGAGGCTTTTTGTGTTGAATTGTCTTCTTTGCCCTCAGCTTCAGACTCCCTTCGTCTAGCCATTTTCTTTCTCGATTCTGCTCACTTTTCGCCTTTTTCCTTCGCTAGTCCACTTCCTTCAATTTTTCCTGGACCTGGCAAATATTCTTCACACACCTGGCTTAAACAATGTGTTAGACCCAGTAAATAGTGAATTTTCATCTTATAACCGGTGCATGAAATTAGCCTTATCAAGGTGCATAATTAGTGAATTACTTATTCGCCTTGAATCATGCTTTATACCTTGTAAGGATTTGAGCTTTAAATTCTTTCTTGTGTGATTTATCTGTATTCATGTATATGTTTCTAGAACTTGCTCCTAGTCTTGCCTAAGTTTACATAGTGTTTAAGTTGATAAGGGAAGATGTTAGGCCATTTTTTCTAGCCTACTTTTATACCCAAATTTTCGACCCTCTCAAAATTTTTAAATTTTTTCATTTGGAGCCAATTTTGAGCCTTTAAGCCTATTCTTTGGAAGCCAAATAAATGGGGACAATTCCTTGGGTTAGTATAATTTTTATTATCTTTTGTAAAGGAATTGGAGAGATAAGGAGGAAAGTATGAAAAGTAGTATGTTTAATGTAAAGAAAGTGCAAGTTGTGAAATTGAGAAAAATTCCAAATATGTGTTTAATCTTAGAAAGGATGCATAAGAAAAAGAAAGAAAGGTTGAATAAAAAAAGAAAAAAAAAGTGTGAAAGGTTGTGAAAAGAAAAGAAAATAAATGGACTGGAAAGTGAGTTGAAGGAGAAAATTAAAGTGTTAAAATTGTCTTGGGGTTTAGAAAAGTGGAGTCAATTTTACTCTACTTGGGATATTTTATTTTGAGTCACTTTTTAGTCAAATAGTCTTCACCTACAAAAGAGCCTACATTACAACAAAAAATAAAGACCTTTCGGACTTTTGATGGTTAATCACATTTAGTAGAGGAGGGATTAGATTTTGAGCAAGCCTGTGGTAAACTTTGCATGATGCATGATTTGAGTGCTTATATACACAATATCCTTATACACTTTGAGAGTGAGAGAACACTTCCCATCTTTGGAAGTTTGCCACATGTGAGTGCTTGGTTTCAAGGTGTTCCACGAGTTAGTAATGAAAGTGCACTAATAAGCCTTGCTTGATTTGATTACGTTAATACATGTTTAATCTGTTCTTTCATCTTTTGAGGCAATTATGACATCTGGTTCTTGTGCATTCCGTACGTCTACTTTTGTGTCTTTATTGTTTTCTTCGAGGACAAACAAAAATGTAAGTTTGGGAGAGTTGATACACTCAGATTTTGCAGTGTTTTAAGGCCATTATTTGGTCCGTTTTCGATGTTAAAGTCACTCTACACGTCTATTATTAGTATATTTCATCTATTTTGGTATTTTGACTTGTTTTGTGAAAAATGTGCATAATTGAGCCGAAAAAGGGAGTCAAAACGCAAAGTCTGGAATTTTGGAGTTCAGACAGCGACCGGCGACCGCCGCGAAGTTGTACGGGGACTGTCGGCGCCTGGCGGCCAAAGATATGCAGCGGCCCGCCTCAGAAATTACACTTGGAAGAGAGTCTCGCCCGGCGACCGTCGGAAGACATGCGGCGGACCGCCGCCGAAGGTACAGAGACTCTGGACTCCAGCGTGGCGACTGCCGGCCAAGGTGCAGCGGCCCGCCGGAGAAAGGCGGCGAATCCGATTAGCCCTAGATCTGCTCCAAGATTTACCATATTTTGAAGATCTTCTCCTTCTACAATGAGGATTGGTTTTCCCCTATAAATAGGACCTCAAGCTTCATCAAACATAGAGCTTCTTTTTGCAACATAAATTCTGTAAGATAAAAAACTAGAGTACTTCAATTGCACAAGGAGTTGAAGAAGGGTTTCAAGAACATCAAGAACGACAAGGATTCAATCTATGTGTTTAGCTTATTTCACTATGTGTAACTAAACTCATAGGATTCTAGGGATGTGTTAGTAATGACTTTGGTTATACAATTCCAGTTTTCTATTTAATATCCGTTTTGTTTTTACTTTGTTTCTTCCCTAAGTAATCTTGATGCTGCATGATTGAGTGACACAATATTGTATGATTTAATATAACTTGCTTCATAACTGTGAGAGAGTTCTAGCGAGTTAGATCCACTTAGTAGACGCTACAGTTAGCTTCATTAAAACGACACTGTTAATTGAGAGTGAGGACTTTTCAAGGGTCTTAGAAGCTTTTTGTAGTTACGTGTTAGGATTTACAACCCTAATCTTGTAATCAACGTTTGCATCGCATGAGCATAAGCTAGGCGACTCATCCTATCAAAATAATAACTGTGTTAGGGTATTGTAGTTTGGAATTTGTATAACCATAACTGTGAACACACATCCCTGAAATTCCCTTATCTCTATCGTTTATCTCCGTGTTTTAATTGCAATCAGTTGTTATTTGCTTTCTATTTGTTTTCTGTTTTCAAAAGTTTTCAAATTCTCTTGTTTCTCCAAGTAGTAATTGACTCTTAGTAGAAGATAGACAGTCTGTGTTTGCCTTCCCCGTGTTCGATATCCAGTACTGTCCTTTAGCTATACTATATATACTCTGTATACTTGCAGGTTTATTTAGTGCTAAAAAATAGTGCATCAGTAATCTCTCTCCAGTGTGTATCAATTTTGAAAATGTTACTAGTGTACCACCATTATCCTCTTTTAACCCCCTTCTAGAATCTACATCAACCCAATCACCTCGAAAAAGAACAGCCTTATACTTTCCATCGAAATCTAGCTCCAAAATTTCAGTAAGTGCACCATAATACTTTTTTCCTAAGGCGTCAACAACAACAAAAAAATTTCAGCAAGTGTCCTTAGCAATTCCACTTATTAATTCAAAAATAACATCTGCATCTAGTATATGAAGTTTGAACCACCTTGTCAGTGCAACTTGGATAGGGAAACTCAACTCAGGTGTCATACTAGACCATCCAAGACTACTCTTAATCCGCTACTCAACTCAGGTCATTTCAGCAGACAGTGAGGAACGAGGGGAGAAATAAATCAGAATTTGAGTGTATTGAGTCCAAAATGAAACCTGACAAATAGAGAGAAAACTATAATAAAAAAAAATACTCAAATTCTGGATAACTTAGGAGCCAATCTTAAACATTGATCAAACCAAGCATAAGCGGCAGTCGAATAGATTACAGATCGAGCTTGAATTCCAAATAAAATTCTTAATGTATGTTTATCAATCCAGGAGAAGACAATTCAAGTATTTCTGTTTGGTTTTGCAGTCATGATTATAGATGTAAAATTGAGAATTACATGATTTTAAAATGCACAGCTCTTCAACTAAACATGCACTTGATTGAAAATAAAAGGAAGAAAACCAAATAGCAAACAAGCAATGCACAATTCATACGGTTTGCAATTTCTAGCTCCGACTGTAATATAAATATCCTAAATTGTGAATCCCTAGACCTCTAAACTCAATCAACATGGAGAAACAATGAGTGAAGAAATCAAACCTCAGTGAATTGAGATTCTCCGATGAGACCGGTGAAACAATGATGAAGAAATTGAACCGCAGTGAGTCGATTGGATTTCTTCGAATGGAGATATTCCGATGAGACCGGCGACAAGGGAAAGACGATCTCCGCGGCAGGGAATCGGAGCGGCGAGCTGTAGAAGAGAGAGAGGCGGAGATTTTAATTGTACTTTTTTTTTTCAATAAAGATATAGTTAAAAATGTTTCAATTAAGATACGTACTCCAATGTATCTACTTAATTACTTGGAGACATATTTACTAATGCGTCCCTAACTTAGAGCTCAATTTAAGTACGCTTATTTAGCTCTTTAATCTTGGCTATTTAAAATAAATCCCAACGCAATTAAATGTATCCTTAATTTTATGTCCTTATATAATACATTTGTTGTAGTAACTGGTTCCCCTTCTAACTTTATAATCAGGAGTGACAGGATAAGTAAGCTGCAAGAACTTGTCCCTAATATGGATAAGCCTTTAACTTCATATACCCTTCTATTCTGATTGGTCATAACGTAAAAAGGGAAACATACGATATGCTGCAGAAATGAGTCATGACTTTCCATCAGTTCCTGCCCAGATATTTCCTCCCTTTTGTATGTACTCAGCTAGTTAATAACAACAAATATTTATTTGACATCAGGTTTGAAATAAGCAAAACTAATTGTGGCATGGATAGGACTTTGATGCTATGCTAGTAGCCATACATATTTTGATGCGGGGACTTATGAACTTAATTGATGCAGTCTTTTGATTTTCCTAACGAACACTGCAGACATGTTAGAAGCCAGGTTGTTTATTTTCCCATTCTACTACCTTGGTTTTGTGTTTTTTGTTTGGAGATTATCTGGAAAATTTTCCCTAGGCCACATTCTTTGTCCGTTGTCCCTCTAGCTAGTGGATATCAGCATGGAGAAGATCTGTATGGTTGAAAACTTCTCCATGTGTATATTTCCTAAGCACGCTTGCTGTTTAGAAATTGATTTCTTCTTCAGCTATTTTCGTCTTCCTTGGTGTCAATTCATCCATTTCAGAATACTATTATTCTGTCTGTGGCAGGATCTAATGGAGCATCAAAAGAAATGCAGACGCTCAACAAATGATTGGACATTGTAGAGTAAAAATACAATGTTATGGTATGAGTTCCAAAAACTCCACCTTGTGTAACTGTTGCTTTATCTAGTTTAATTAATGGCAAGGATTACAGTTATTATTATTAATATTTATTAAACTATGGCCGATTACGTTTTCTATAAACTGTGGCCTAAATAATAAAGTTGATAGCAATGGACAGAAAGTATCAAAATACTTAATAAAGTTGAGTGATATAGAATTATCTTTTTGATTATACAAAAATAATAATTTAACTGAACAATTATAAACCTATGTTTATAACTTAATCAGATAAAAACTTTGAATCATTTGCATATTTAGAAGTCTGTAAATGAATGGGCTTTGGAGCAATTATGAATGGGCTCATTATTTTCTTATTAGAGCCCAACTACAAAATGGTATTAGGCCCAATGATGTCACCTTCTTTAGTTATGTGGCTCTTATCTGAACACCGCGCTTCAATTCATCAATTGCTCTACAAATTGTTGAACAATAAATTTCTGTCCGTTTTCGATCGCATTTGGTTCAGACTATAGGAGTTTCAAGAGCATTTTTCGAGGTAACAAAATGGTACTATTTCCGATTTAGATTTCCCAAGTTTGTATGCAAATTCCCCTTTTTTCTGAATAATTGAGAAAGTGGTTGAGTTTCTCATCATATGATCTCGTCGTTAACTGTATGATTGCGCTGTTGTTTCACTTTGTTTATGATGGAAGCTCGCTTCGAATTTTAAATGGTTGGTTGCTAAGGCTGCATTCAGCTTAAGTCATAGAAAGTCCCCAATCCAGTAACGATTTCACGTGTTTCTGAATTGACTCGTGAGGAATACTCAATATTTACATCTATTTATTGTTCGAATTGTGTGTCTGTGTGTATTTTGTGGTTGTTGCTGATTTAGATTTGGTTAATGGAGCAGATGGGTGCTGTCAATTCGGAATTAGAAGACCTATTTCATGATAAAAAGCGAGTCAGGAATCCCCTTGTACCCATTGGAAAATCTCTAATCTTGTAGAATTCCGGTTTTTTTTTTTTTTTTTCCTTTTTATGGTTGAATTCCCACTGTGTTTTGACCTCTGATATACATTTGTTGGGCTCAGTCCAATGGTTGAATTATTCTTTTTGATGGAATTATGTGATCATTATGTTTCCGTACTAACTAATGTCTGGGGGTAAGTGTTTTGGAATAGTGGTGAGTCGAGCTGTTTCACTAGTTACTTGGAATCAGTTTGTAGCTCGTAGAATAGCTCATGTTGAATTTGAGGTTCATCTCTATCTCTATCACAATCGCCTTGGCTTGTTAGTCTCACTTGTGAACCAGTTGAGCTGTTGTAACTTGATTTGGAATCAATCATAAAATTTACGCATCAAGAATTTGATTGACCTGAATCGACCTCAAACTTAGGATCACCTGTTATGTTATTTTCTAAGATTGGAGGGGGTGGGGACAACATACCAAAACTGACGATTGTGAAATAGGACAAGTTGGGTGTCTGAGAAAAAAACTCAGTTTTGCAGTTCCGTCCTCTTGAAATGGGTTAGTCTTGGGTTGTT
Source organism: Salvia hispanica (assembly GCF_029641045.1). Taxonomy (NCBI): domain Eukaryota; kingdom Viridiplantae; phylum Streptophyta; class Magnoliopsida; order Lamiales; family Lamiaceae; genus Salvia; species Salvia hispanica. The sequence continues at coordinate 69,738,603 of NC_142692.1, read as the reverse complement.
TAGACGTGGGGGAGGTCAACTAGCTAGATATATCTGCACAAGGTATGAAACTCAAAAATTTTATCTTGTTGAGCCCATATCCTCTATCTTCAAACAAGTATGGTTTACACTTCACCAACATGCTTATGTGAGATCAATTTCAATGGCTTTCCCAAATTTTATATCGTTTTTCAACATTATGGATTGCTTTTATGTTTCAATGTTCTCACATGTTTGCGCGTCTCAGGTGCTTTCATGACGGCAGGGGTGCTGACGGCCGGTTTGATCAGTTTCAGGCAGGGAAACTCTCGTTTAGGTCAGAAGTTAATGAGGGCTCGCGTAGTTGTACAAGGTGCTACAGTTGCACTCATGGTTGGCACAGCTTATTACTATGGTGAAAATTTTTGAGGATCCTATGCTGGTGCTGCCTCCTCTCGAGCTTCATCTCCATGCCTTTTCTCCATTTCTTCATGAATAACATCTTCTCTTTAGCTTGCTTTCCCAAATTCGATTGATGTTTTTAGAAAAAGAGCGTGATTCATAGCGTCGTTGTGCTTTGTGAAACAAATAGAAACTGTATAAATACTAGTTTAGAATCGGGCTCTAGTTTTATTGTTTCTTGCAAGTGTTGATGGATGAATAGAATATAATTTCTTGAAACTGGTTCTCGGAGTTTTAACCCATCAAAAGCAAAGCAACACAATATTTGACATACATTGTCATTAAAAAGGAAAATAAAAAAGTTACACGCCTACCAAAATTAAAGTTTCAACATAGAGCACAACACAGTTAAGTTCTTGCTCTCATCAATGGCCCCTTCCCCTGCTGCTCCTCCCACGGCCGCCACCACCCCCACCACGAGATCCACGACCTGAGCCATTGGGTAACTTCAATGATTGCACATCCCTCCTCTTTTCAGGACGTGCCTCCTCAATATCGTCATACTCTTTGTAATTCGCTGAGCTTCTGGCCTTGAAAGAGATTTCCCGCGATCCCCCTTGCCCGTATTTGACCACATCCATTTGAACCTCACTGTGGTTTGGTCCGACCTGCCTTTTCACCCATTGGAAGGGATTCCTCATCTGCAAGGGACTCGTGATTCCAGAATGCTTGTGCATGCCGGTTGTCCTTCACTTCATAAAATCTGCACAGCAAGAAATGAAATTGAAACAAAAAATGGGGGATAAAACCATTTGTCCACTTATACATGCAAAGTGGAACATTCTAATATACTTCTCATTAGTCATTGATTGATATGTAAGTCTACACAGTATTATTTGGATAACATGGATCGATGTATACCCAAATATAACCAAATTATTGAACACGACTTTGATGATAGTAGTACATAAACTTTCATCTTTGATTCTTTATGATAGTAGTTTAATTTCACGCGATGAGACTTAAATTTTTCGTAGTGGAAAATATAGATATGGGCTGCAGCTGTTATGAGGCGCCAAGCCACTATATATATCGAATTAATACAAAGAAATCAGAGTTGTTTTTAATGAAATGCAATTTCAGGTGTTAATTATGGTATTTCTTTGTCATGATTTACGATCATTAATTTGTTGATATTTAGCTTATCTAATAATGTTTCACTTATATAGTTTTAACTATGTCTATAACTTCCAGTAGTCCTATTTAACAGTTTGTATAAATTTCAGCATCCATTATTTATTTAATATTTTTAAATGTAAGTTTTAATACAGAATAAACCCAATTGAATAAAATTTGAAACATTATGCAGATTATATTTCACAGCATATAAAATTTACTGAGGCAGACAAGCAAATTTTCAATTATTTATAATAAGGATGCCACAACAACCCCTATAGTCCAAACTCCAAACAAATGAAACAACAGACACCACCATTTTTGAAATGAAATCCCATTAAACTAATTAAATAGGGAGAAAAATGGTTTTTTGGAAAGTAGTTTTTATTATATTTTCCTTGAAACAATCCATTGAAAAATTCTTATTTTCGACTAATTCCACTAAATTCGACAACCCCACAGGCCACATACACTCATATAAAGAGATTATTATGTATTTATTGCACTAGGAAAGTCCAAATGGTATTGAGAGTTGACATTGCTATAATTACCCATGAAGTACAATAAAATAGGAAAGACACGACATATATTCACTCACACAGAATAGAATAGGAAAGGACAAAAAAGAAGCATAAGAGATAAAACAGAAACAAATATTAATTTCCTCTTTTACCAGAACTATTATCTAGTACTACTACTATACCTCTTTCATCCCGCATGTTCATGTCTTCTTGCTCATAACCAACCATTTTCTTCCTCCATTCCTCTTGTCTTTTTTCTCTACCTGATTTTCAAAATGGCGAAGCTGGTGGTGGAGGTTCTCGACGCCAGCAACCTCATGGCCAAAGACGGCCACGGCAGCGCCTCCCCCTTTGTGGAAGTGGAATTCGAGGGGCAGCGCCAAAGAACTTCAACTAAGCACAAAGATCTCAACCCTTACTGGGATGAGAAGCTCGTTTTCAACATCAAGAATCCCGGAGATCTCGACAACAAGGCCATAGACGTCCTTGTCTACAATGATAACAATAGTTTTCTTGGAAAAGTCAGAATCTCCGGCAGGTTTGTGGCTCAATCTGAGCAGGAATCCATGGGGCAGAGGTACCCTCTTGATAAAAGAGGCCCCTTTTCCCACGTCAAGGGCGATATCGCCTTGAAGATATACGCCGGTGATGGGTTTGAGGAGAGTGCTCCGCCCCCGTTGAAGGAGATCAAAACTGATGGTGAGTTATTCTACAAGGAGAGCCATGACAAGATCAAGAAGAAGAAAAGCAAGGAAAAGGAGGTGCGAACCTTCCACTCCATTGGCACCGTGATGCAAATGCAGTTCCCGGGGCAGAAACCAGAATACGGCGTGGTGGAGACTACAAGAATGGGGTATTGGGCCAAAGAAAAAACCGCCAGTACCTATGATTTGGTGGAGCAGATGAATTTCCTATACATCAGTGTAGCGAAGGCAAAGGATCTACCTGTCATGGACATCTCCGGCAGTCTTGATCCATATGTACAAGTGAAGGTAGGTAACTATAAAGGTGTCACGAAGCATCTAGACAAGAATCAAAATCCGGTTTGGAATGCAGTCTTCGCATTCTCAAAGGAGAGACTGCAGAGCAATCTCATTGAAGTTACCGTCAAAGATAAGGACACTGGCAAGGATGATTTCGCGGGGAAGGTTGCATTTGATGTTGCGGAAGTGCCTCAACGCGTGCCACCGGATAGCCCTTTGGCTCCGCAGTGGTACAAATTGGCAAACAAGAATGGCGAGAAGCGCCCTGATCATGGAGAGATCATGCTTGCAGTGTGGATGGGGACACAGGCTGATGAAGCCTTCCCGGAGGCGTGGCACTCTGATGCTCATAGCTTGAGCCAGCAGAGTCTAGCTAGCACAAGATCCAAGGTGTATTTCTCACCGAGGCTGTACTACCTCAGAGTGCACGTCATTGCAGCTCAAGATCTCGTTCCATCGGATAGAGGGCGAATACCTGACCCGTATGTCAAGGTGCAGCACGGCCATCAAATCCGTGCCTCTAGGCCTTCACCGATGAAGCATATCAACCCGGAGTGGAATGAGGAGCTTTTGTTTGTTACATCTGAGCCGTTTGATGAGTATATTTTCATTAGTGTGGAGGATAAGGTTGGGCCGGGGAAGGATGAGAATATTGGGATGGTCCTGATACCAGTTAGGGAAGTTCCACACAGAATCGAGACTTCCAAGCTGCCTGAGCCACGCTGGTTAGCTCTGCAGAAGCCATCTAAGGCAGAGGAGGGCGGGGAGAAGAAGAAGGAGGTGAAGTTCGCCAGCAGAATCCTTGTTCGGATCTGCATTGATGCAGCATACCATGTTCTTGATGAGTCCACGCATTTCAGCAGTGATCTTCAGCCATCATCTAAGCATCTGAGGAAACCTAGTATTGGGATTCTTGAAGTTGGAATCTTGAGTGCTCGCAACCTGCTGCCGATGAAGGGGAAAGATAATAGACTGACAGATCCCTACTGTGTAGCCAAGTATGGGAACAAATGGGTTCGTACCAGAACACTTGTTGACACGCTTCATCCTCGTTGGAACGAGCAGTACACATGGGAAGTTCATGATCCTTGCAGTGTAATAACCATTGGTGTCTTTGACAATTGCCACATCAATGGGAAGGATGATGCAAGGGATCAGAGGATCGGGAAGGTGAGGATCAGGCTCTCAACGTTAGAGACAGACAAAATTTACACGCTTTCTTACCCGTTGCTCGTGCTAGCTCCCTCAGGATTGAGGAAGCACGGGGAGCTCCACTTAGCACTGCGATTCACCTGCACAGCTTGGATGAACATGATTACTCAATACGGCAGACCATTGCTGCCAAAGATGCACTATGTTCAACCAATCTCCGTGAGACACTTAGATTGGCTGCGCCACCAGGCTATGCAGATAGTGGCTGCACGACTGATCCGGGCCGAACCACCTCTTAGGAGGGAGGTGGTCGAGTATATGCTGGATGTGGATTATCACATGTTCAGTTTGAGGAGGAGCAAGGCCAACTTCTTCCGCATAATGTCACTCCTTTCTGGGATTTCACATGCCTGCAGGTGGTTTAATGGCATCTGTTATTGGAAGAATCCATTGACAACCATCCTCGTGCATGTGTTGATTCTGATACTAATCTGCTACCCGGAGCTTATCCTCCCAACGATCTTCCTCTACCTGTTTGTCATCGGGTTGTTGAACTACAGGCTGAGGTCAAGGATTCCGCCACACATGGATGCTCGTCTCTCTCAGGCCGAGAACACCCATCCAGATGAGCTGGATGAGGAGTTCGACACATTCCCAACATCCCGGCCATCTGACCTAGTGAGGATGAGATATGACAGGTTAAGAAGCATAGCAGGCAGAGTGCAGTCCGTGATTGGAGACCTGGCCACACAAGGGGAGAGGGCACTGTCGATACTGGGGTGGAGAGATCCAAGGGCAACAGCCATCGTCATCATCTTCTCTTTAATCTGGGCTGTGTTTCTGTATGTCACTCCATTTCAAGTTGTAGCAGTGCTCGTTGGCCTTTACATTCTTCGACACCCGCGGTTTCGGAGCAAGCTGCCATCGGTTCCTGTCAATTTCTTCAAAAGACTAACAGCAAGGTCAGACTCTCTAATATGAGATAAAGCTCAAGATCAGGATCAAGCATTCAAATTAAAGCAGAGAATTTATTGAGTGAATAAGTTCCAATAAAGCCTTCTACATCAGCTGCGGCAAAAGCCAAGTTTAGTAACTCACCTTACTAGAGCAGTATTTGTTCAATTATCTCCAATTTGTGTATTCTGTAACAATTTTCCCATATATTGTTATTCAACATATTATATAAGGAAATTGAGAAAGGTGCAAGCATCAAGACTGGCTCCATTTACTCAAATCAGCACATCATTAACAAAATTTGCAATTCAAATCTGCCAAATCTCCCAATCAGAAAATAGTTACAACCACTGAGTTTCTAGAACCAGTATCTCATATCTCTATACCCTAGATACAACATTACAAAAACTATAGAATATAATCCCAAATGGACCATCTCGCATTCTTGGCTTTTCATCTGATTACAATGCCTCATTCTCACTATTTCGTGGAGAAATATTCTTTCGCTTTCTCAGTGACCATTCATCTGATTACAATGCCTCATTCTCACTATTTCGTGGAGAAATATTCTTTCGCTTTCTCAGTGACCATCCGATGAGGTCTTGGCTTCTTGCCTCGCCTAGCTCTTTCTCATCTGGTGTGAATGGAACGGTTTTGACATCATCGGTATGTCCACAATCCGATAGATTAATGGCATGTCTTACTAACAAACTGCAATAATCTATAATTCTCCATCATCTTGCATAGATATTAGAAATGAGCCACTCACCCCTTAAAAGGGCTCATAAGGGGGAGGGTTATCCACACTTATATAGAGAAGGTAGGATCATCACCAAGCCGATGTGGGACAAGATATTAGAATTTTAACACGCCCTCTCACGTGTGGGCCGGAATGACACATCGGACTTGCCGATGTGGGACAAGATATTAGAATTTTAACACGCCCTCTCACGTGTGGGCCGGAATGACACATCGGACTTCCATCACGTGGGTAGGCAAGAGAAGAGATAAAGAGATTAGAATTTTAACACGCCCTCTCACGTGTGGGCCGGAATGACACATCGGACTTCCATCACGTGGATAGGCAAGAGAAGAGATAAAGAGATAAACCATCATCGACTTGGGCCCTGCTCTGATACCATATTAGAAATGAACCACTCACCCCTTAAAAGGCCTCATAAGGGAGAGGGTTACCACACTTATATAGAGAAGCTAGGATCATCACCAAGCCGATGTGGGACAAGATATTAGAATTTTAACGCATAGAGTTGAATTTAAAGTCATGGTGAGTAAAGCCTCTATTTTCTAAGCATTTCACCAAACTGAAAATCCCATCCTTATTTGTTCATTTCTTTTACCTCAAATTTGTTGATTATTTGATTTTAGGTGCGCTATTATCACATTTTATTTGTCTTCACTACTGTGAGTTGGCGTCGGAAGAAATGCGGTACAAGTTTTAGCTGGATTTATGTAGTTGGGTTTGGAAGTTGGAACCAAATATTATTTGGTCATATCACAAGTTGGGCCTCAGTACAATTATTATTGGGCTAGACCTTTATAAGCTGGGCTTTGACACATTTGTTATGTAAAAACAATCGTACAGTACTTGTACATATTTTAATACTCCCTCCGTCGACCAATAACAAACCAAATTTGACCGGACATGAATTTTACTCCCTCCATCCCAGATAATTTGGGACACTTTGACCCGGCACGGGTTTTAAGAAATCTAATAGAAAATGAGTTGAAAAAGTTGATGGGATATGGGTCCTACTTTTAAAGTATTAGTTTTATAATAAAATGTGAGTAGGAATGAGTTAGTGGAATATAAGGGTCAACTACCAAAAGTGGTAAAAGTGAAATGGGACAAATTATGTGGGACGGCCCGAAATGGAATACTGGGTCAAATTATCTGGGACGGAGGGAGTAAAAGATATAGTAAAAAGTGAATGAAATAAAATTAGTGTAATATGTGATCCATTACCAAATGTAGTAAAAAAAAAACAAATGAAATATTTATTGGGACAGAGGGAGTAGTAATTTGTAATGAAGTCGTTTTCCTGTGTGTACGGGTACAAGTAAAAGGTAGGATATGAGGCACCAACGATGGTGGAGCAATGGAGACAAGGCAAGCATAGAGCTGGCAAATGGTGCTAGTTGGGTTGTTGTCGAGTCAATACAATATCAACCCAACTTAATAAGGTCAAACTCTGACCCAACTTGGAATCATCGGGTTCTTCTTGGGTCCCAACCTATTAACTTAGTGCATGTTCTTATCGGATTTTCGTGTCAAGTTGAAAGTTGTTTGTCCTACTGTTAACTTTAGTACATTGTGATACAATTTAGTTTGACACGATACGATAATGACCTAAACATAATATTACATGATAAAATTACACTAAATCTAATATTACACAATTAAAATATGTTATAACATGATTAAAACTTTACCACGATTTTCATCTAAATAATAAAATTAAACTATAATATTTTTTATATAATAAAAGGAATAATTTTATTTCTTAACTGGTAGCTCAAATCTAACATAAATCCAGTCCAAAAGCATCAAATTGTCAAGCTTAACTCAAATCTATTAACTTCATGCGTATTTGTGTCCAGATTTTATGATGTGTCAAAAATATTAGCCCTAAGCGATGGTACTCCGAACATGAGTATTTGACTATTTGTCTATAATTATATTGTTTCAATTTCTACTATCAAATATTGATTGCACTGGATAATAATCTCCGTCCCATAAAAATAGGGCTTTGAAAATATCTCGAATTTTAATACGAAATTAATAAAGTAAAAGAGATGAAAAAATATAAAGTTATTGAGTGTAGAGAACGAGACTCATCTTATAAGAGAAAAAAGATTTGCCAAAAATAAAAATGAACTATTTTTATGGGATGAACCAAAAAAAAAGAGAATACTACAATTTTTGCAGGCGGAGAGAGTATTTATTTTGGACCATATTATAAGCACAAGAGTATACACTCTTTCAAATTTTGGAAACTCTTTTATTTCTAATTAGGTGATACTCATTTTTCACTAACAATATTTTTAATTATTTTTTCTTTTTACCACTCTCTTACTTTACTAATTATACATTAAAACTCGTGTTCAATCAAGACTGCATTAGGGGTGGCGAAACGGGTTACCCGCGGGTACCCGCACTCGACAAGTCGGGTACATGTACCCAATTTTAACCAAATTTGTTGTCCCAATACCCGCCCCGCGACATAACGGGATTACCCGATACCCGTCGGGTATCGGGTATCTCGTACCCAATCCAAAATCCTAATAAAAAATTTGAAAACCATAATAACCGTCAATGTTCTCTAATATACTTTATTATTATAGATGGTAAACGTTGAATAGATTGAGAATAAAAGTGAGGGGACACTCTATAGCTAGTTCAGGTGAGTTTTCCATTGTATTTTCGTTGGAATATAAAAATGTTCTAAAAGAGTACTCCCGATGTTCCGCCTTAATTGAGGCATTTCATTCTCTTCACTCATTTTGGAAATATAATAATACAAATACTCTTCTATACATTATTATCTCTCTTACTTTATTTTTTCTCCATTCAAATTTATTTTTAATTTTTCAAAATGAGTGCGTATATGGCTATTATTATTTAACTATTTACTTTTTTTTCTTCATTTTAACTACTTGGAACACCTCTATTAATATGGAACAGAGGGAGCATTAAAAGATGGAATATGGCTAATACTAATAATAACAGGTATTATCGGAACTAACAGGTACACCCGCGCGGGTGGTGGGTATATCTGCTACCCGCAAAACTCTAAAACACACTACTCGATCCCGGCTCGTTTTTCGTTATTGTCGGGTAGCAGGTCGAGATGAAAATTACCCATTATCCTCTTCCCATTTTGCCACCCCTAGAACTATTATAGGACGGGGGAAGTACAAATTTATTCAAACTTTACATAACTAGTTGACCCTAGCAATTTATTGATTCTACTTTAATTTTCGTGCAATTGTATTACATTCATATGATTTCACTTTAGTTTCGTGCAATTCTATTATATTCATATGATTTCACTTTAATTTTAATGCAATTGTATTATATTCATATAATTCATATATATATGAATTTCCCTACTACCGTCTATACACCTACAAATAAATACAGAATTAAACGAAAAAGTAACTTGGGTATCGAAATTAAGCAAGTTGATTCACAAATAAATCTTCATTGGTCCACAATATTTATTAAGGCAGAGGAAAAAGTCAATGTGACGAATTCCATATTTAAATAGTACCCATATATAACTCATAAGTCATATTAGTAGTAATTTTGATAGTAAAAGGAAAAAGGTCAAGAACACCCCAAACACACACACAAAAACACAGACACATGTATGTATACGTAGACACATGTATGTATACGTGGCAAATAATATTGATTTTTTATTAACAATTTTTAAATATAGAAAAAGAGGTTAGGCTTAAAAAAAAAAAAAAAAAAAAGCAATACATCGTTAAAGCGTACCTACTTTTCTTTTTCACCAACTTGGTTGAGTTGAATTGAAATGCATCCATCTGTTTGTTAAAATGGCTTCATACTAATGGTAATCTCATATCTTTAAATATCCCCATCCTCTCTTCTTCATCTTCAAGTCTCATCATCACCCCACACCCCACACCCTACTCCCAATATATATACATCAAGAATCCATCAAGAACCTATAATTTTTTCCTTTGTTGAGTTCAATCATGGGGCGGTCGCCTTGCTGTGAGAAAGCTCACACCAACAAAGGTGCTTGGACTAAGGATGAAGATCAACGCCTCATCAATTACATACGAGCTCACGGCGAGGGGAATTGGCGCTCTCTCCCTAAATCTGCAGGTATGTTAAGTTTTATTAGTACCAGTATGAGAAAAAATAGGAGATTGAATTTGTTAATTTTGTAGGATTGCTGAGGTGCGGAAAGAGCTGCAGGTTGAGATGGATTAATTACCTGAGGCCTGATTTGAAAAGGGGGAATTTCAGTGAAGAAGAAGATGAGATCATTATCAAACTCCATAGTTTGTTGGGAAATAGGTGGGCTGTTTTTGGATTTTTTTTTAATCATCGATTTTTGTAGGTTAAAAAAAATGAATTGTTGAATTTGTGGTGCAGATGGTCTCTTATAGCAGGGAGATTGCCGGGAAGAACAGATAACGAGATCAAAAATTATTGGAACACGCACATCAAACGCAAGCTTATTAGCAGCGGCGTGGATCCGCAAACGCACCGCCCTAGAAGTTCAGGTCCTCCGTCCAAGGACAACTCGTCGTCGGCGCACGACAGTACCACGACGGAGGAGGAGAGCTGTGTGGATTTGGAGCTGTCGATTGGGCTGCCTTCGCACTCGCACTCGTCTAAGTATATGAAGAGTGCTTCTTCCTCCTCAGCTGAGTCTAAGTCGATCCACGACTTCTTGTGGCCTTTGGGTTTTTAGAAGGGTATTGGATTATATTTAATGATTGTTTATTGTAGAGTTTTTTTTTTAATGTAATTTAGATATTAATTAAGGTTTTATTACACAATTCAAGTTAAGCATTATTCTAGCCCTGAATTATGTTCAGGTTAATAGTATTTAATTAAATAAACAAGTAATCAATTCATTTTGTTTTCTACCTATATCATTTGACATTTATTTATTGAATAAAAGGCACATGGGAAGATGTGGGACATCATATTTAAGGCCATAATAAAAGTGCAACTTTATTATCCATTTCATATTCTATGTAGGGCACATTAAATTATTATTTTGAGATGTATAAATTGTCAAAAAACTAAATTTTCATATCATCGATATGATGTGGGCACTACTCCGAGTGTGACACACAGCACATTATAGGATAATGAAATTAGTTCAATCCATATTATGATTATTTTGAAGAAAGTTAAATTTCAATCCAGCCTAACACTTATTTTCCATAAGACCAATTAAAGGTTTACAATATCATATGCGTATTTATTCGCATTTTTCATTTTGATGATTATTGGTATACTATAATTTATAGCTATCATTTTCTCATGAATTCTTATCCTTAAAAGGAATATCTCACCCCATAACTTTTACTATTCCCTTAACCGAAACGTCGAAATTAAAATTTTGACGAATATCCGTAAAATAAAACAATAATTTTTAACTTTTACTATTTTAACGAACAGATAATTTAAATATTTTTATATTAAGAACTTAAAATGAGATTAATCTGAAATAAAATAGACCAATAATTAATCTCAATACACGTGAGTTTGAAAATTTTAATCTATAACCATGCATTTGTAATATAATGAATAATATTACTAATATTATCATTGGGTTAATTGGCATTCATTTATTGCTAGCAAATAAAAAAGACATGCGGGCTGACGTCTCTTTTGAAATGGCAATTAGTCAAAATAATGTTAATACCAAATTAAGTACAGTAGCTAAGTAACTAATTATTCCAAGTAAAAAATAGTAAGATTAATCAAAGGGATATGCTATTTTTTCTGTTTAAGTACAGGTGTACGAATGATAATAATTTATCTACCTAAACCATATGATTTGGTTAATCACATGGCTTATGTTTGTAATTATTGCATAGTCGGTTGTACTACTACATAAAAATATAGTACTAACTATAGTATATATTTGATACAAATGTTGTTGTCATGTGAGGCGAATAATTGAAACGAAACGAATCAATACTCTACAAAATAAAATTCTAATACTAAATTATTAACGTTTACTTCTTGTTGATAAATTTATTAATAGTTACCCATTTGAATAAGAAAGACTAATCAGTGAAAGAAGAACTAGCGGAGAGAACACAAACCCAAAAGCCACCAAAAAAGATTTCTCAAGAGCGAGGCATGAATCAAAAAGCAAGGTCAAGCACAAGTTCGTCTATGCTTATCTTTCGGTCGCTTTCTTAAACTCTTCATTGGCTTCCCAGCACACGTTAGAGGCTCTTGTTCTTTTGTTGATTCTTGGGTTCTATCCAAGCACTAACTTCATTCCACTCATCATTCATTCGTTTGATGAGAAGGGGAATTCGGGGCACCAACCTCGAGTCCAAGTGCTAAGTCTCCAGAGTCCAGAATAAGCGTTTCTTCTCACGCTCCCAGTTGGGGTTGAAACTCTTGAAAAGTGATTTTATTTCTTATGTCCCAAACGATCCACGTAATCACGCAATCACATAGAACACCGTTGTCCAAAACTTCTTATCTAATTTCTAGAATGGTGACCCTTTCCATGCTTCGAAGCATACAACTGGTTCTCTGTGGAGATCAATATCCCATCGCTTGCAACAGTGATACTACAAGCTACTCGACACCTTGCAACTAAACATAACATGCTCCATTGTTTTTGTCTCCATCTTGCAATGAACACACCGATCATCACCAATTCCACTCACACCAATTCTTGAAAGTCTATCGTCCTTGGTATCGATCATGAGTGGTACGGAAATAAATTGAGTAATATGTTCCTTCTCCAAGAAAAAAGTATTTCTAGTATTAAGTCTACCCTGTAGAATAACCCACAAAACAAGTTGTGCTCGGGATGAGGCAAGATTTCTCCAGGCAAGAAGTCCTTGATTGTGTTGAGAGCTCTCACTACAAAGTCGATGGTTTACCTACAAAATAAAATTAGAGACAGAAAAATATGAAGATTTGTCAAGTGACCAGATCCTCACATCCCTCATGTTTTTTCTCAGAACAGTGTGATTCGCGGCTAGTAGCATATCCTCAAGTACATCATCTTCCCATGCAAAGAGTTTCATTCTCCTAGACAATCTCTAATTCCACTCCCCATTGATCCGGGTCCCATTTCTTGGATGTAGTGTCCTTTTTGGGAGGACAAGGTAAAGACTCTAAAGAGTCTTGGAAGACACTCATCCCCAACCCAACACTCCATCCAGAATCTCGTTTGGGCTCGATTTCCCACTCTGTGGATCCCTTTCCTCATCATCTCTTGAGTTTCATTGTTAAGCCCTTTGGTACTTGTGATTTGTCCTAAAATGCTTCCTTGGATGTTTTCCTTCATTTTCAAAACTTATGTCTTATTATGATTAGATTTAACTATCTTCTTCCATAGTGGTTTCTGTTCATCGGCAAATCTCCATCACCATTTGAATAACAAAGCAACATTTCTAATTGATAAATCTCCGACCCCCAAGCCTCTATGCTCAACTGGTTATTGAATGACATCCCACGCAAAGATGTTTCCCCCCTTCTTTCCCTCCTTCTTGCCCCAAAAGAATCGTCTCTGCATTTGTATGATGTGTCCTGCTACTTTCATAAGCATCTGATAGAGGCTCAGGTAGTACATAGGAAGATTGATTAGAACCGATTTAATCAAGACCAATCAACCTACCTTCGATAGACACCTTGCTTTCCACAATGGTATTTTGGATGCAGTTGCTGAAATCTCACCTTTTGCATACCCAAGGATCCAATATCTTGTTTTATTAAAGGATGAAAAGATGAAACAAAATTGGGATGTAGAGAAAAAACTACTTATATGGAGGCTTGGTTGAATTATGGATTAAAGGATGGTATCCAAATTTTCCTTACTCGTCCGAGTAAATATGCAAAGACTTACCTAAAGCTAAAAGATGGTTGGGACACAAATGAAGTATACCTCATGAGTGTGGCTATACAACTTTGTCGAGGATGGTTGGTCCTTTGTTAGTGGTCTTATGGTTGTCGAGTGGTCTTCTTGGGCTTGCTTTTATGAGGTGGTGGTAGGTTGTGCATGGTTTGTCGATTTTGTAGTGTTTCTTTGTTTTTGGGGAGGCTTTGTTATTGTTCAAGCTTTTATATTCTTTTGCACACCATTTTTGAATGTTTGAGCCTTTCTTTTTATCAAAAAAAAAAAAAACATTTTGCTACAAAATGTTACACCAATTACTATTTTGTACTCCTCATTTTAGGTAAAAGCTAACGGCGTTTAAATATACATCACAAAATGTATTATGCATAGTGAAATTTTTTATAGAGTAAAGGCCAAATTTGGTCCTGGTCATTTTACGTTTTTTGTCCTAAACATTATCTTTTGGATTTTCTGGTCCTAAACATATGAAATTTGATCATTTTGGTCCTCCGTCAACATTTCCGTTAAAAACTAACGGTCAACGGGTTTAATCCCAATTTTGACCAAATTAAACTTTTAATTTTGATTTTTTACTCCCTAATTAGTTCCCTAATTATTTTTATCTCACACACGCAGTGAGAGCTTCAACGGCAGCTATGCGATTCTCCAAAGACGAAAAAAAGCTCAGCATGGCAGCGGCGGCGCTCGCGATTCTGAGATGGATCAGGACACTTTTTTCCCTCATCACGATGCTGCTCTCTCTTCTAATCTTCTCCGCTCCGATCCTCCTAATCGTCGCCGACGCGCTCCTCCCCTCCGCCTTCCTCTCCGCCGCCATCCCAATTACGACTTCCGCGACTCTCTAATTGACACCCCCCTCGTCTCAATCGTGCGCTCCGCCATCATCCTATGTAAGATTTCTCCGAAATTAGAGCTCCGATTATCCGATCTAGTTTTTAATTCGTCGAATTGCGAGGTGATGTGACGAAATTGGGGGAAATTTCAGGTGTTTACAGCTTCTGCGACGGGCCGGGGCTCCCATTTTTATTGGGTTTTTCAATTTTGGGATTCTTTCGATTTTAGAATTTGTGAATGGATGGAGAATTTGAAGTGATAAACATACCATCATACAAATCTGAAAGCATAAAATATATACTAAAAAATCATTACATAAATATATAAAATCAAATTTTGAAATCAACAAATTTCTAAAAATATATTGCTTAGTAAATTTGGCAAAAATTTCTCAATAAAATAAAATTACCAACTGATTGGAATCAATAAAATAGTTTATACTACTAATTAAGAATTAATCTGCATCGATCTTCTCTTCTATTCCAATATGCATTCATCTTACTTATAATCTCTCCCAACCTTTTTTATCTGCTTGCCTCCTTTTCCGTTCATCATCTCCAGCACTTTCATCACCCTATGCCGATGTCATCTTCTCCATCATGTCGGATTGCCTCCAGCTATATTAGAACTTCAAACAGAAAATAACAAAACTCGCCTTTTATAACTCTACCATTTTGTCATGGAACACACACCAATGACAATTAATTTGTCATCGGGCTTGGCCATCTCATAAACGCGTACATATCTCACTTTGATGACCGATGGAGTATTGTTAGGCTATAAAATTCAATAAGGAAAGTGATATTCATACGGAAAACAATGTTTTGTTGGAGAAAATCCAACAATGGAAAGGGAAAAGCCAATGAAAAAGTGAGTAAGAAGGTAGCAAATTAGACATATTTATAGAGGGTTTAGGCTAATGAACTTATTTGGATTCACTAATAATTAGTTACGTTACAAAGTCTTGATAAGAATTAAGTTAGATTAAATAAATTTTCATGAATGGAATTATTGTGTAACACTTTATACATTGATACATACTATAATTTATACAATAATTATAATAAATTCACTTAATTTAAATTAGTGCCTAAAATCATACAACCTTCCATTACTACGGCAAAGTTAGTCAAACTATGACTCTAAGTTCATAACTTTGCATTTAATTGATAAGAAATTAATTATAAAACTATACAAATTCAAATTATTTCATATATATTTAAATTGGTCCATAATTTATAAATATTTTAAAGTAAAGATAAAACTTATAAATATTTTAAAAGGCGCCCTGTATGCATGTATAGATATATAGATATAGATTGCATGTGACAAAATGGAGTACTATTTGAGATGTAGTATAACAAATAGAATAATCCTAACATTTAAATGATTTAACAAAAAAACGACTGTACCCAACCCTAAACCCTCAACCTCAATTTCTCTTCTCCGCCAAAACCATTTCAACAGCCAAACCCAAAGCACTCTCACAACACTCATAACACAACACCTTCAACATTCAATAAGAGATATACATACATAGCTCGTCGTATCCACAATTTGGATTCAGTTTGAGATGCACCAGAGTGATGCAGAAGCTTTTACGCAGAACGCCCGCTGCTGCCCCAATTTCATTCGGCAATAACAACACTCCTCTCTCTCTACCCGTCTCCGCCTCCAGCTTTATCTCTCTACGGTTCACCGGCGCCTCCAGGAAAATGTCGTGTCTCGGCCAGCCGACAAATCCGTTTTCGTCCGCAGCGGTGCGTGGCCTCAAATTGACGAAATTGCGCCCCTGCAGCTGCGCCATCGACAACAGCAGCGCCAATGCGGCGCCGCTGAGGGCGTGGGTGGTATTGAAGGAGAGCACTAGGCATGGTGGATTGGGAGGCGGGTCCCACAGGGCGGCGTGGTTCGCAACCCTAGCCGGGAATCCGAGTACGGGCGGCGAATTCGCGGTTTCAGAGGAGAAGCGCTTGCAAAGGAGGAAGAATGGGGGCAGCGGCGCGGTGGTTCCGGGGAGCCCGGATTTGCTCACTATTCCCGGAGTCGGTCCAAGGAATTCGAGGAAGCTCGTGGAAAAAGGGTTTGAGGGTGTAGCTCAGCTCAAACAGCTATATAAAGATAAGGTATATTTCTGTTTTTGGCTTAAATTCAGGTCACTATTCAATTCAAGTTTTATTTTGGTTGGTTCACTCCATTATAGCAAAATGTGTTTTGAAGCCATTAAAGCTGTGTCACTTTGTTGTTTTCATTGTGCGTTTTGAGTATGGCAAAATATTTGAATAGCTGAATTATAAGTTGAGCTTTTGTAACATGCTCTTGTTATGGTGCAGTTTTTCGGTAAATCTAGTGAGAAGATGGTGGAGTTCTTACAGAGTTCGGTTGGGATCATACACAAGAACCATGCTGAGAGCATAACTATATTTATCAAGGAGAGTGTGGATGAAGAGCTCAAGGAAAGTATTAAGCCTAGTCAAAAGAATCGGATCACTTTATGTGTTGAAGGAAATATCAGTGTGGGAAAGACTACATTCTTGCAGAGAATAGCTAATGAAACCCTTGAGCTTAGAGATCTTGTGGAGATTGTTCCTGAACCAGTTGACAAGTGGCAGAATGTTGGTCCGGACCACTTCAACATATTAGATGCCTTTTATGCTGAACCAGAGAGATATGCGTATACATTCCAGAACTACGTGTTTGTTACAAGAGTTATGCAAGAGAGAGAATCATGTGGCGGTATGAAGCCCCTGAGGCTTATGGAACGGAGCGTCTTCAGTGACAGAATGGTAAACGACTAAGTTCCTCTCTTTTTGAGCATGATGACAATATGTGATCTCTATCTCCTGAGCTTTTTCAGAAATGTTGTGTTTGATCAAGCTTTTATTACAACAGAATGACGAAGAAGAAGACTGGCAACCTATTAAACAATCCATATTCTTATGCGAAAACCAAGATATTTGTCTAATGTGTGAACTTAATATTGAGAAACCTTTTTGGTTGTTCACTAATATTGAATCAGCTTTGCTTATCTTCTTGATCGATTTTCTTAATTTAGGTCTTTGTGAGAGCTGTTCATGAGGCAAAGTGGATGAATGAGATGGAAATTAGCATTTACGATTCATGGTTTGATCCTGTCGTTTCAAGTTTGCCCGGACTCATACCTGATGGATTCATCTACCTAAGAGCAAGTCCTGATACTTGCCACAAGCGCATGATGCTGCGTAAGAGAGCAGAGGAAGGCGGAGTCTCTCTGGACTACCTGAGGGATTTGCATGAGAAGCATGAAAGCTGGCTTTTCCCCTTTGAGAGTGGCAACCACGGAGTTCTATCAGTCAGTCAACTTCCCAAGGACGATGATTGGTCTTTACATCCCCACATCAAAGACCGCGTCTTTTATTTGCACGGTGATCATATGCATTCGAGCATCCAAAAGGTACCACCCATCATTGCACTTGCAAAATTATTCCAGGCTATTCTTTTCGTCATTTTTTCCCATCTCTGTGTTTTGCCTTTTGTTATGGAGCAGGTTCCTGCCTTGGTTCTCGACTGTGAACCAGACATCGATTTCAGCAGAGATGTAGAAGCTAAGCAAGAGTATGTTAAGTTTGGACTTCTCCCATTTCTAGACAGTTTTTATTGCTGATCTCATTTAAACACTACATGGTTTTTATCTATCTCAATAAGATTCTAGTATAATAGATTAATCTAATCTAAAGCAAGCTCTGATGCATTTCTTTATCTGATCACGTTTGAGTTATACCTCAAAATTTATTTACATTATTTTTCATCTGAAAGATATGCTCGCCAAGTTGCTGAGTTCTTCGAGTTTGTCAAGAAAAAGAAAGAAGTTTCCGATTCAGTCATAGGACAAGACACACGAACGAGCAACCAACCTTCGGTGCTGTTGCCCCACAATGGAAATCTCTGGATGCCGGGACAGCAGCCTTTCCCAGGCTCAGCTGTTGATTTTAGGAAAGCTATGTCGTTCATGCCTAAGTAGAAAGTGACTGTTTTAGTTTTATCCTCATGTAAAAAGAATAGATGTCTAGTAAATCTTTTAGCTAACAGCTCTCTAGAGATTGTTGAGAGTTGTGATTTTGTGGATTGTAGGTTGCTTTCTTTTTAGGAAGCTGACTTTTGGAATTTGAGAAGAATGTTATCTCTCAAACCTTTGTTCCCACTTCCCTTTTTTGGGATGAAGTTTGATGCTCTCTCCGTTAGTTAAGTGGTACGTACCCGTGGTTATATAAGCTGTATTTCGAATTTTGAAACTATTAGTACTAATTCTTAAAATGTGTTATCTTTTCTCACCTCATGTTTTCTTAATACTTCATTGTTTGGTTCAATGTTATGGTACTATTATTATATGTAGTGATACATAGTAGTTTTATAAAGTTTGTTTGTTGACAGATTAACATTGTAAAACTGCCAAAGGAGCCAAATTAAAGAAGTGAACTTTATTAATTAGTGAAAATGAGTGAAATCATATTTAATTTTCATTGTGATTTATTTCTCCAAAACTATTGGTTCAGCTTCAGCCACAATAATATTTAAAAGCCCAGGAAATGAAGCTCTCGACAATTTCCACAAGTGCAATTCAAACTCCTAAAATCACAAATCAGTCTCCTAAAATCACAAACCCTTGTTCCAGATTCATCGTTTTGCTACAATCCTGTATAGGAATTGAGCTCAACGAAATCGGAATTGCTCGATGTGGGATTATGCCCTTTGCAAATATGAAGTAGAAATCAAGCTGAAGCTGTTGTCAAAAGTCGTTGAAGGCTCGGGGAAGGAACAAGTGTTGAGACTCATTCATCAGCCAAAAACTAGCCGTTGGTGAAGTGGTAGTTATAACTGATTTTCTGTTTTGAAATTAGTTGGTTATCTCAAGTTGTTGTAGTCTTCTATATTTAGCTCGGTTTTCTCAGTTTGTATAGCAGAGAGAAAATCACACACACACAGCAGATTGGGGGTTTATGAGCTCTAGCTTGTGATTAGCTTAGGGCATTCAATTTGTAAGTGTGAGCCATCTTCTTGAGAGTGTTGATTCAATAAACTTCGAGTGACTTCTCCGTGGATGTAGGCAATCTTTGCCGAACCACGTAATCGCTTAAGAGTGCTTTACTTTTCTTGTTTGAGAGCTTTCAATCGGTAGTTTAATCCTAACACTCAATAATGGCGATGAACGGCGGATTGAGATCTTGTGCTTCCAAGCTTATGAATTCGGCAATTATGCCCAAATCAGGTATACCATTTCTTTCTATCATTCTCTTTTTCGTAGATCTTTTTCTTTGTTTCTGGTACAATTTGTGTAGTTTTGGTGATTATGCGAATCCGGTTTACGTTTTTTTTTTCGTATCTTTAACTAGTTGTATTATTTATTTTAATTTTTCTGGATTCTTCCGTAGCTATGAAAAATGAAAAAAAACTGTGCTGATTCAGCTGCACATACATACTTCTTTCTGTGATAGTAATGGTAACTATTTATGTGCTCTTTCAGTTGCTTATGTTGATAATGCTAATAATGTATGCTGATTTACTTCACTTTTAATAAACTTTGTATGGTCTGTTCAATGTTTTTTACTGTTATCCTGGATAATCTAAAGAATGTGGGTCTTTTTCCTTTGAACTGGTCCTAAAAATTGGCTATACAACTTACAAAATGCATGTGTCTTAAAAATATTTTACTTTTAGTGAATGTATGAATGAATAGAAATTTGGAACATAGTTATTGGAGTTTGGGAGTCTTTTGTATCATGTATGTCTTCTGGTTTCTCTTGTCTTATCAGATCTTTTTCTCATTATGTTAATGTTTTGTATCTAAAAAAGAGCTTAAATAATAGATTTAATTATTGAAATGATCATTAAAGTTTTTATATCATTTCTCTAATGTCATAAAGCTGTATTTTGCACTGAGAAAATAGTAGGTAATTAGTCTCCATTTTGTGGTAATCTTTTCTTAGTTAATAGTATATTGTAAATTTAGTTAAGTATAATTATTTCAGTATTGGATATTGTAGATTTTTTCTGTGGGATATTGTAAAAAAGTAAAATTCGTTGCTTATTCACAGGGAACAGGGGCATTCACTCAACTAGTGTAAAGAAGATGGGAGGAGGCCATGGCCATGATGAGCCTTTCTATCTACATGCAAAGCACATGTACAACTTGGACAGGATGAATAATCAGGCACTGAAAATGAGCATTGCTGTCTTCACTGCATTTAGCATTGGTGTTGTAGTCCCAGTTTATGCAGTAGTCTATCAGCAAAAGAAGACTTCCTCAGCGTAATTTTTCTTGTTGATATCTGCATTTGTGGCAATAATTGACATTTGAGCCTTGTGTAGGAAAGAAGCACTGACTGAAAAGAATTTAACAGTCGTTTGCATTCACTGTCTTTATGTCGTCTACCTGCTTTGATTTGTTCCAACTACAATGCTGCAATGCAGATTTCCCTTCTATCAGCATTTCACTTTCACACTTTCTGGGATTCACTTCTTTGTGGCAATAATATTTCTTGGATCTGTCCCAAATACAATGCCATTTATTCTTCTATCCTCATACATGATGTTTGCATCTGGATATACATACCAATCTTCTTGCTAAAGTCTATATTTCTTGTGCTGGTCAGCACTTTATTTTTTGACAGTTGAATCTGAAAATGAGTAGCTCCATCTAGTATCCTCAAGGGCCTTGAGGTTGCTGATTTGCATTATTGAGAACTTAGAAACTGCTGTAATTTATGTACTAGACTGATCTAATTAAGAACTAATGCTAGTGCCTTCATTGCTGCTGGTGTTTAGTCATTGTTGTCTTCCTGAACATAGATTTGTATAATGAGTAATTGACACATTCAATGACTAGAAACCATAGGGAAGTTAGTGACCTGACCAGACATCTCATTATGGCAAATGGACTTTATTAGTAGATGAACATACACATGTGAGATTTTTATTAAAAAAATCCCATCGGCGCGAGTCAATAATTATAAACTAGATAAAGATGTTACTCTCTTGTTCGAGTGTTGTATTCAAATGATCATGAGACGCTCCATATACGTCTAGACGGACAAATCCCAGACTAGAGATCGGACAAATCCATATTCCTCGGCGGCCTCGTCTAGAATATCTTTAACCAATGGTTTTTCAAGAAAGAGATGGGAAGAACAAATCTTGAGATTTCCATGCCCACATACACCACAAAATGCCCTTTTGGTGCAATTTTCTTACCATCAACTTCTACTCCTGTCTCCATTTTTATGAAACTATTGATTGGATATAGGAATATATTGGTGAAAGGGTGAGAGTGTTTTGGAGGGTCTTTGTTCAAACTGTATAGAAAGGGATAGAGATCTTGCTGTTTATATAGGGCTTGAACAAATGTGCCTTTTAAGATTAAATATAGTTTATGCTCAATGTGATTATATATACTTGTCAGGAATGTTAGTAATATAATAATGAGCTTCTAATTAGAACTATAAACCACTCTGGTCCGTATTTACATATTGATTAAAATAAATGGATAGTTGTATTTTAAATCATAAAATTTCTTTGACTTTTGTTCACTCATATAATTTTTAAATTATAATAAAAAAATCATAGCTTTTCAATTTTTGTAATTGTCTCTTTTATGAAAACCGAAACTAATATGAAAAATTAAAATATTATTTGGCAATATTAGTACTACTAGTAAATTGGTAGGGAAGAATGTGACATTTGACCTGATTTAGGACTAAAGTCACCTGAAACTAATCCCCAAATCTCAGAATTTCAACCGCCTAAACCCAGAATTGAACAATATTCTCCTCTCTCTTAACTAATCTGCATCAGGAGAGACTAGAGAGATATAGATATAGGAGAAATTTATTGCATTTCTTGAAAATCTCCTCACATTCATTATGCAATTGAAGGCCATAAACACCTTCGCTGTGACAATGATGTTAACCGCTGCGATGATCATCCTCTTCTCCACCGGATTTCTCGAATTCCCAGCTGCCGATTCCGCAGTCCCATCACCTAAAGATTCGATCTTCTACTCTCTTTCGAAATCCGATTCGCCGGAGCCCTTCAGAGATTTGTTCGGAGCGTTCAAGAAATGGGATTCCGAGGTGGGTTGCGCCCAATTTAGGGAAACACACCGAGATTTACTGGTGAATGGGTCGAAGATGTCGTCTTTGCAGAATGCGGAGGGGGGAATTGAGTGTGGTGAGCTGCAGATGAAGCATGTCAGCGTTCTGGTCAAAGGGTGGACTTGGGTTCCTGACAATATGGATAATTTGTATAGCTGTAGATGCGGGTTGAGCTGTTTATGGACCAAATCTTCTCTTCTTGCTGATAAGCCTGATGCCCTTTTGTTTGAAACAACCACTCCCCCAATTCTGGTAAAATCCCCCTATTATTTGGTTATTTTGAGGATGATATGTGAATATCAGTGATTTGGGTTAAAGTTTTTTGTGATGTTTGTTGTGTCGTCTGCTTTTGTATTTTCTGATTCTGTGAAAGCAATCTGCAACTCTAGTATTAGCAATACTTGCATTTTTTTGGTATCCTGGTTTGGGATTGTAGTCTCTGGTAGTTGGCTAGGGAGGATACACAAAAATAATTCTAGTTAATCCACCATTTACTTTGATGGTTTGGTTAATTTTGGACTAGTTTGGCCATCTTATCCTCCAAGTATTTAATTCATCATATCACTCAAAGTAAACACCCCCGTAGTGTGTGGTTCTTGATCCTAACAATTAGTGAAATACTGAAATATGATTGCCTAAATTGAAGATTGAATCCATTTAGAATCACTCTAAGCTACTTGATCCTAAATCAGATTGACTACGACATTTGTAAGCATTAAGTTAGTGAAATTTGATGGCCTACATCGAAGATACTAATTTGTGTAGGATTACTCTTGCGTGTGATGGAGTTCTGAACCGCGGAGGTGTATTGCGATTATATCAAAGTAGTGTGAGGGCCGAGAAACAAGGGCTAGAATGTAGGTGTATTGCGTTTGATGTCTGCTGTTGATCTTACCACTGGTGCTATTGGTTTTGTCTAATCAGTTAGTGAACAAGGGCATATGTTGAGGATAGTACTTTAAGGATGATCTGAATCATTCTATAGAAAACCTGGATTAGAGATGATTGAGGTGCTTCCCTACAGCACTGTCGATATTAGGATTAGAATTTAGGCTTGTGTGGGCAAAAGGATAAGAAACTTGGCAAGACATTAGCATATTGGGCTGACAAATTGTAAAGTTCAATATTCTTGTACTGGAAACCAGCAGGTTCCCATTTAACTCCATCGTATTTAGTATTTTCATTACATTTGACAGAGACGGGATGGTGATCCACTTCGGGTGTATATGGATCTTGAAGCCGGTAGGAAGAGGTCGGGCAATGAGGATATCTTTATTAGTTATCATGCTAGAGATAACGTCCAGTCAACTTATGCTGGGGCAGTTTTTCATAACAATCGAAATTATCAATTATCTTCTGATAAGAACAATGTAAGTGTTTCACACATTTCATTCCATTTTATTCACATGTCGCTTGTACCTTTCGCACTTTTGCTTAATCTTGAGTTTGCCTTATCTCAATCTAATTGGGATTCTTGATTCTCAAGGACACACTTGTTTATTGGTCGTCGTCTCGCTGCTTACCTCAAAGGAATCAGCTTGCCAAAAAGATACTCAGCCTGTTACCCACCCACTCTTTTGGGAAGTGCCTGAACAACGTTGGAGGCCTCGACCAGGCACTCTCCTTCTACCCGGAGTGTGTGAAAGATCCCAACGAGAAACCCAAATGGTGGGATCATCTGCATTGTGCCATGTCCCACTACAAGTTTGTCCTTGCAATCGAGAACACCGTGACAGAGAGCTATGTGACGGAAAAACTCTTCTATGCTCTCGATTCTGGGGCTGTTCCCATATACTTTGGTGCCCCAAACGTCTGGGACTTCATACCTCCTCATTCCATAATAGACGGGACACAGTTCAGTTCCATCGAGCAGCTGGCTTCCTACGTAAAGTCCTTAGCTAATGATCCTGTTGCGTATGCTGAGTATCACGCGTGGAGGAGATGTGGCATTGTAGGTAACTACGGAAAGACTCGTGCAGCTAGCCTCGACACGTTGCCGTGCAGACTGTGTGAACAAGTGAGCAAGATGAATGGGAGAGATGCAAAAGCTTTGTAGCAGCAGTTGTTCTAGTTGGAATATGTTGATTTTTGTTGTGATTTTGATCTGCTAGAATTTTTAGAGTATATATATAACCATTGGAAATGAGATGTAGAAAGCATGAAGATTGACAAATCAATTTATACAGAAATCTTGCTTAGATTTTGAACTCTATAATAAAAAAAGACCAAATCCGGACTGTTTTCATTTATTCAGGATTAAAGATTCAAAATGTAATGTT
Source organism: Salvia hispanica (assembly GCF_029641045.1). NCBI lineage: Eukaryota > Viridiplantae > Streptophyta > Magnoliopsida > Lamiales > Lamiaceae > Salvia > Salvia hispanica. Next base: position 69,713,591 of record NC_142692.1, on the reverse strand, counting down.
TTGAACCAAAATCATCCCATCGCACTATGTTAAGAGCATCCGCAGCGGCGGGCGTCCCAGCGGACGTCTGACCGGTGTGCCGGACGTCCGCATTAGACGTGTGACTAGCGGACACGGACATCGCTTGCGGACACCGGAGTTCCGCGGCTTTCTGACGACGTCCGTCGGGACGTCCGCAATTGCGGTGCCATGACGGACGTCCTGATTTTTGATTTTTTTAAAACTCTATATATACCCGTTCGGCTAGCGGCAAACTATAGAGATTCAAAGCATAACATGTTCTTTGTTTGAATTGCTTTTTGGTTTGGGATGGTTTTTTTTAAAATTTAAATATGTATGTTTTTTAAAATAAAATCGTTGCATTTTTTCCGTAATTGTGTCGAAATTTTAATTCTGTAAATTGCATATTTGTGAATTTGTGATTTTTTATTATTGTGGATGTCGGCCGGGATGTCCGCCGTTATGCAGTGGGATATCCTCGGGACATCCTTGGGGATGTCCGCCATTATGCAGTGAGATATCCTTATGACGTGGCAGTGCAGTGAGAGATACTTATGACATGACAGAAGGTATTTTTTGAGAAGTACGTCGGGATGTCCCGGCTGAAATCCGCACCCCTGTGGATGCCCTAAGGACTACAAAATGAACTAAAATGAGCTTTAAGACTCACTGTCTTATAAATCGGGTCGGGTGCCGTCGGCCCGCTTGAAAGATCCGAATCAATTACGCATATCGTTAACACTTTCCCTGAGTTGCGTTCACGCGTAAAGCCTTTGCTCTCTCTCTCTCAACTACTATTTCGATAAACTGAGCTGCTAGTAGCTAGATTTTACTGGTAAAAATGGAGAATTTGGGAATGGTTTCGTCACCCAAAATAGTGTTAGGAGTCTCCCCCAATCCGAGGAACTCATTAATTCCACTTTCCAGCAAACAATTTGTAGGTCTTCCAAATTTACTCAGAAAAACGGGGACAAGTTGCAGGAAGAGCAATCCTGCTCATTCCGTCTCGGTTGTTTCTCTGCTCGAGGCGAGGAAAGCCACCAGAACTATAGGTAAATGAATACAATTTTGTTTAGTTTATATGTTTCTCGGATTAATATGTAATTTCTTTATCGGAAAGCATGATGTTCGTGTTATATCTGTATCCAATCCCTAATTTGAGAGGAGTTGATGATTGGCTAAAGAAAATAAAATGTTATTTTGTGCTGTAGGCAGTTATGGGAAGCTAGAAATTAATTGCAAATATATCGCTGTGAATTCATGAGTTTGTTTCTAAACTCACTTTTAAATCAATGAACTGTATAACAATGTAATGTATAGTATCTTCTCTTCCTTAGCGAGTTAGTTTGCATCCATCAGTGCTTGTTTTGTTATTGGCCTCTGTAACAAGCTTTGTGTGTTGCTTCCTGTGTTTGTTACTGCATTCAATAATTTAAATCTGATGTAGTTTTCTTTTTACTGTTAATTCGATCATTTCAGTGGCGGAGAAAGTTGCAAGGGATTGTTTTGCTAGCATTGCTTCTAGTGGCCAACAAACATCGTCTGTTGGTACAAATCCACAGATTTCAGTTCCACCTAGTTCTTCTCAAGTGTAATAATCCATCGATGTTATTCTTACCACTTTCTTCACAGCTATGATCTTATAATTTTATATATTCCACATAGATAGTAGTATGATTTTGTTAGCATGCACTCTCTCATCCTTGGCGTAATCATTGCCCAACTTCTTGATCTCTCAAAATAGGGGCTCGCCTCTCTTCTGGATTGGTGTTGGTGTTGGCCTCTCAGCACTTTTTACATGGGTAAGCCGTGCTTTGTCACAGAAGTTTCATTACTCTTCTTCCAACTTAATTATGCTCTTTAACATTTTATTGACCTACATTCATTACATTACAGGTGGCTGGAAGAGTAAAGGTGAGTCACGCCTTTACTGCCCTATTGTTCTCGTTCATTTTGTTAGTTATAGTCCGTTATTGTGATCTCTCTCTGATTTTTGTAGCATCAGCTGAAATAACAGTGCTACTATTAGAAAATACATCTATATTCATGCTTCTTTTACTTGTCATCTTCCCTTTTTATTTGTTCCTCTTTTTTCCTGATCTACATGCAATGGATCAAGTGATTGAGGTCCATTAGTTCACTTTTTATTTTATCCACGAATCTTACATTGGAACATGTGTATTAGTATAGTGTCATTAGTGTGGAAAAATGGTCAATCATAAATCGCCACTCCCATTCCTTTCCTAGTCTGACTTTTTTTGAAAAATCACATTGCTGCAGAAATATGCAATGGAACAAGCTTTTAAGACCTTCACACAACAGATGAATACTCAAAATCAAAATAACCCATTTGGAAACACTGCCTTTGCACCTGGCTCACCCTTCCCGTTTCCACCACCACAACCACAATCAAAGAGCTCGGCATCAGATTCCTTCAAAAGTGGAGCTCCTTCCTTCAAGAGTGGAGCTCCTGCAGCTTCTCAATCTATAACTGATATACCTGCAACAAAAGTGGAGGATCCTCTGCCAACATCTGTTAACAATAAAGTAGAAGTGCAGGATGCACCAAAGAAATACGGTATATATAATCCTTTATAAATATGTCACATCTTTTATTTCCGTTTCCACATATCCTCCGTCCTTATGTTCTTCCGCCAATATTCATCGGATCTGAGTATACATGCTCCATTTTCAGCATTTGTAGATGTCTCCCCAGAGGAGACGGTGCAGAAAAGTTCTTTTGAAGACTACAAGGAATCGGTGCCTACAGATCCACCCAATAATTACTCACAGTCATCCGAGCAAGTAAGTTGGACCCTCACAGTCACATTGTCTGGACTTGTAATTTGTTATGATGTTATCACATTTTGGTCAATTGAATCATTTGAGCATCTTCCAACAGGTTTCTCAAAATGGCACGGCTTCAAACCAAGGAACAGGGGCATCAGAGGGTCCCTCTACTAGTAAGTTCGGACTGCATTCCTGTGTAGTTTAGTGTTTGTAACTACTTTCTGAACTATCTAAACCTACTTGGAGTTGTTAAACTTAAAAATATTTATAAGATTTTACATGTAACATATTATAATAAAAATTTATTTGTTCTTATCCATAAAAGATGAAGCTTGAGAAGAGACCATGTTTACAGTTTTTAGATTGTTTCTTGCTTCATTTAAACTTCTTTCACAAATTAGAAATCAATTAAATTTTCATCCATAAATAAACAGGTAACCCCCTCTTGTCAGTGGATGCATTGGAGAAAATGATGGAAGATCCAACCGTTCAGAAAATGGTTTTCCCGTGAGATATCCTATACCTTTACTTTGAATGGTTTTACATTGTTATTAATTTCACATGCATATTGGATGAGAGCTGAGACCTGTTAGAGGTAAAAGAAATGTTGTCCCATATAGAAGGTCAAACTATTTTTATCGTGTGCCTACTACTGGGAGTTCTTATTGGTTTGTTATTATTTGCAGTTACTTGCCAGAGGAGATGAGGAATCCTACCACCTTTAAATGTAAATTTGACTCTCCACACACTTCAAATTTTATGGGAGCTTTGATTTTTGTTGTCTAGTTTTTAATTTGTGGTGAACATATACTGTTTCATATCCATTACGTTTGAAGGTTTTGCAAAGCATGTTTTTTTTCTCATTTGCTATTCCAGTGGCTTAATTGAAATATATTAACAATAGAAGGAAAGAAAAGGGAATTGGGAACCTCAGAAACTTTATTGATTTATTCTTGACTAGTTCAATGCAAAGCTGAAAACTTTCAGAAAGATTTTGTTTGTAATACAGCAGTGGCATTTTCTCACTCTGCTGTGGACTAAATTATGAGAATTCTAGATTTTTTCATTTCAAAACTTTCTTTCTGAAGCAGAATCTTAATTAAGAAAAGGAGGGTAAAAGGGGTGAGATCCTTAAGTTTTACTAATGAATATAATTATGAATTATATCCTAAACTCTTCAATGAAAATTTCTAATTACCTTATCCATGTAATGCTACAGGGATGCTACAAAATCCAGTGTACCGTCAGCAACTTCAAGATATGTTGTAAGTACATCTTTATGTCCATTGGTTTACAATTTTGGAAGATAGTAGATGCTTCTTCCATGGACTCAAAACATTAAAATATGTTAGTTTCGCTCCATTCTGCTAAGTAAGTTTGTGTATGTATTGCGTCAACTTCAGAGCATTTAGAATATGAATTAGTTGCTGGTTTGTTTGGTTGGTTGGTTGAACTGTTGATGTGGTTGCCTATACTGGATCATGCAGGATCTTATATAACAGTAATGTTTTATTCTACTTTATGTTTTCAGAAATAATATGGGGGGAAATCCTGAATGGGACAGTCGCATGATGGATACGTTGAAGAACTTTGATCTCAGCAGCCCTGAGATCAAACAACAGTTTGGTGCGTATTGCCCATTTTACTTTGTTGATATCTAATGTCGATAAGGAGATATGTTGCAAATATTTACACCTTCTGTTTACTTAATGCAGATCAAATAGGCCTCACTCCTGATGAAGTAATATCCAAAATTATGGCTAATCCCGATGTTGCTATGGCATTTCAAAATCCAAGAGTCCAAGCAGCCATCTTAGATGTAAGCAATTTCTTCAATTCTCATCCAATCTACTTAAACGCTCCCCCCTCTCATCGTACTCTCTTGTGTTATGTTGCACTGCTATGTGTGTCAGCTTCTATTTTTGATTTTCCTCATTCTTGCAGTGCTCTCAGAACCCTCTAAGTATCGCCAAGTACCAAAATGACAAAGAGGTAAAAGCTAAAGGCCTAACATAATCAGTTCAATCAAACTATTATTCCATGTTCAGTTTTTGCTAATGCTTGAATCTTCATATTCTCTCTTAGGTTATGGACGTGTTCAATAAAATATCCGAGCTCTTCCCGGGAACTTCACCTTAAACTCTTGATTCTGTCCATCTCCTACCAAAGCAGCAAGGCTATGAACGTGCTTTAATTTCCCCGGATAAATTTCGTATGGAACGAGCTTCATAATCTTCGATGCATCAGCAAGCCCCGTGCTACAAGTACGATTGCCAACATTTTTGCGTTTCCTCCACCTGCGAATACATTGTTTTACTTTGGGATGGTGCTTCTTCAAGTGTTGGTTTGGTTTTTGTTAGTTGTTAAACCAAAACCCCCTCACTAGTTTCAGATACGATTTTCAGCTGTTCTAGTTTTTTTGGTGAATGATGTTTGAGATTTTCTGAGATGTTGCATATTCTCATGAGTTATCATATCTGGTTGGTTGTGAATTTAATGCAACTGAGGAATAAAACGTGGACAAACTATTCAATCTGTCTGCATGTGAAATTGTTACAGAAATTGCATAATTCAATTTAAATTAGAAAAAAATATGTTAAGATGGGTTCGAAGTTGGGGCCTGGGGGTATATAATTGAATTATTTTTATTTTCCTTGTTGTCACAAATTACTTTTTGAAAAATTTATCAATTTATTTATTAATAAAATTATAAAAAATATACTTAAGAGGTAGACGTATTTGGTATTTGAAATTGGAATTAAATATAGAAACTTTCTATTTTAAAATATTTTTTTATTTTACTAATTTTTAATTAAACTTGGTACTATTTTAAAAATATATTTTTAGGGTAGGGAAGGAGTAGTAGTTTGAAGAAAAATGTTTTAATGCTCTTGTTTTCGAAAGGCTAAATTCTAACTAAACCAACTACAGTAATTCTCAAATTCTCCATTCTCCCATTCTCAAATTCCTCGAGAATTCACGGCTCTGTCGGTTCAATTATTAGCGATCAATTGCTCCAAATCCAACAGTGGAGCTGAGATTGAAAGAGTTTGCTGACGAATAAAGGAGTATATTTGTAGTGATAGAGGAGTTACACCGAGTTGAGTTGAGTTTCGTTGAAGTGAGCCTCTTCCTGTTCTCAATTGCAGGTTCCGTTAGCTCCAATGCACTAATAGTCTGTTGATTTTTCAATTATGATGCGTTGATGTTGGGTGATTTGGGCCTTTTTATTGTGTTTTGCCTGTTCGAAGATTACGTTTTCGGAATTTCTTTGTTTTGTTCTCGATGATCACTCACAAGTTAAGGTGTTTGTGTTTTTGCCGAGAAAGTTATTTGAGCTTATCAACTGTGTCGAAGTTCAAAGTGATATTTTGAATGCCTCCCTTCATATGATTATAAGATTTGATTTTATCTCGATCTTCATAGATTTGGAAGCTTCACTAAAATATCTACATCAGATGAAGATCTGGAGTATACTAGTATATCTAGAAGAAGGGAAGTTATAATAAATGATGCTTTTGATGATAACAAGCTCATTACATCATCTTCACGTTGCTGTTTTGCTTTGATCAACTCAAATCCATGGTTGTCGCATAAAAAGGCAATACTAGCGCTACAGTTTTCCATGTAAGATGATTTCACTCACAATCAATTTTGTTAGATTGTAAATTACCACTTTTGGCTCAATCATGTATCAGATAAGCTTTGGGATTATTCCTTGTGATCCTGGCTTTGCATAATTCTTAGCTTTTTTGTTCATTGCAAAGCACCGGTCCTACTTATTTCATACCTTGTGATCTAACATGTCTACAGATTGGAGGAGCTGTAATGGAAGTCATGAGCAAGTTCTTAATTGCATCGGCACTTATGTGGACCGTGCCTATTGCAGTTTTATATGGGTTCAACCATAATTTCTTCCCTGGTAATCTTGCCCTCACAACTTTATCTCATCCATTTTCTCACTTTGTTGATTTGTAGCTTCTTTTTAGTTTCAAGCTTCTTTAAATATGCCTTCTATTTGACATACCTGATTGCTGGTGGTGATTAGTAGTAGATGCATCTCCTTGATTACTCTTTGAGGCGTTCACTTTGAGTGACATGATGGATAGATAAAAATATTCCAAGCTGATCTACCTTTTAAAGGATTGATTAATTTTGAGCTTGTTTGGTTGTCTTATCCTCACGTATTCAGTTAAAAGTAATACTAGTGTATTATCAATCTATCCTATCGCTCAAACTGAATGACCCCTTGTCAGAAGAGTGAAGGCTATCTCCTTAGAGTGACTCACACACTTCAAATTGCAACCATTTCTTTGGTTTCACTCAAGATTATATGGCTGAAAACCACATTTATCAAACTCCACTACCACAAACATAGTTTATATGAATTGTTCAAAATTTTACCAAATTTTATTAAATGCCAAAAAGGTGATTTGCAATTATATGTTTGTGAAAGACAAAGTTGCTGCCACTCTTATCTCATGTATTTGGAACAGGTTCAGCTAGTTTGTCCCATGAAGCCCTGACATTGTGGAGTGGAATCCTTGCAGTGATCTCCGTAAATGTGGTTATCGTACTCTATATCATCTCGGCCATGAAAGAGCCCCCATTGGACAAACACGAGCCAGATCCTAGATTCCTAGCAGATGCAAAGGCTAGCATAAAGCAGCAGCTGGGACCAACTGAAGTCGACCCATCATCAGACCGTGCAAAACAAGAATAGCTGATGTTATCTTAGTACAAGGTAGTTTCAGCTCTGATTTCCTCAGAGGAGCCGGACGCATATGAGCAGGAGAGCCCTTGACAAATGAGCACCGAGATTATCGATAGGTTTGACCTGCTTCACTTCCATGATCAGAGTTTGTGTATTGAGGCAAGAAGTCTAGTGTTTGGTCTTATTTTTATTTATTTTCATGATTTTTCTTCATTTTTGTTTGGATATGGAATTCAGTTACCACTCAGCATTTTTGTAGTTGACATTTATAAAAGTGATGAGCATATTGGACTTCCATTCCTTTACATGAATCATAACATACCTATTTTAAATTCTTCTTCTATACGGCATCTCTCTCTCTCTCTCTCTCTATCCAAGTTAGAAAAAAATAAATTAATTGGTATAATTCTGAATATCATCCTCATTTACTATGTAATGTAGGGGTGAGCATTCGGGATTCGGTTCGGTTTTTTCCTAAACCGAAAGACTGAATTTAGTTCAAAACTCAAACCGAAACTATAGTAATTAAAAGCCATATGTTTAAAGAAGCCCGGAACTACAACCTGTTTTAGTAAAAAGCCCAATAAATTAGAAAAGTTTAACAGCCCAAAATTCATCAAAGCGATGAAATAACGAAAAAAAAAGAGTTGAGCAGATTGAATCGGCGCGCCGCAAACCACCATGCCCACCGTTAGGGTAGGCCGAGATCGTCTGTTCGCAGCTCTAGGGCGCACCTACAGTATGCATTTTACTTTCCCTATCTATTTACGTCTATATTCGTACTTGTATAAGCTCGTTGAAGCTAGTGGAATCTGATTCATTTCCCATTTCTAAAGCTCAAGAAGAGTTTGAAGACTTGTGCTTCAAGTTTGGAATCGAGCTCGACGATGTGGTGTGTATAAATTTTTATTACTACCAGTCAAATTTGAGAAAAGCTGGATTTTTTAAGTTGTAATTGATGAATTTTTGGATTAATGTGGAACCAGACGACGGAGAAGGCAATTATACGAAAAGAGAAGCATTTGGAAGAAGAGGAACCGTCTGAAGACGAGGAAGTGATTTATAAAATTGAAGTTCCAGCTAATAGGTAGTAGTATACTAGTAATTTTTTAATTATTGCCAATCTTGTTATGTAGATGCTGCTGCAATGTAGGTCCAATAAGATGATTAAAACGAGTTAATTCCCAGTTATTGTAAAAAAATATCATAGTACTATGTGCTAGTGAAGTGTGATCAATTTCAATTGGTTCGGATTAGCAAAATTTGCTATCCATTTCCTGATTTGATTTATACGGACAGATATGATTTACTTTGCCTCGAGGGTTTGTCACAAGCTCTGCGAATATTTGCTGGGCTTGACCCAATACCTACTTATACTGTTGCGAACATCAGCAAGGAATCTATGCTCAAAATGCATGTCAAACCAGAGGTTCGAACAGAATAAAGCTAGCTCATTTGATAAATTATTTATTTATCATTTTCTTAGTTGGGTTGCTGCTTGATTAGTCATTTTTCTTTTAATACAGACATCTCAGATCCGCCCATATGTTGTGTGTGCTGTTTTAAGAGGTGTTACATTTGATGAAGCTCGATATAATAGCTTCATTGATCTTCAAGACCGCCTTCACCAGAATATTTGCCGGTAAAGCTATTTAATCTGAGACTCAACTGACTACTTATCCTTCTTTCATAAAAGAAACTCCATGAATTATATATTAGGATTGTATAAGGTGATTTAACTGTATCAAGGTGGCGTTTGGATGCCTTCAGCAACCTTTTCTGGAATCTGGATAGAATTACCATTTCTCGTAATTTCCTTTTGATTTTGAACTTCACTTATTTGGCCTCTTATTTCTATCTCTTTCCTTGCATGTATATAGGCGAAGAACTTTGGTTGCAATCGGTACACATGATTTGGATACAATAGAAGGCCCTTTTACATATGAGGTATAAGTATATTCTTCTACTATTTTGTAATACCCATGGGAGTTACTGCTTTTATAGTTATGATCTTTCTTTACTCATTCTAGATTTTACTGTGCTACTTTGACTGGTTAACTATCCTTTTTGGTTTGTTTCCAATTTGAAACATAAGAGCTAGGTAAAGCTTGCCCTCCAACTTTTAAATCTCAAAAGATGGCCTCATCCCGTTTGCAGTTTGCACCATTCTCTTCGATGGACACGAAATTAGCATTTAACCAATTATTTCTGTGTGATTTTTCAGGCTTTATCACCAAAAGACATAAAGTTCACCCCACTAAAACAGGTATTTTTATTTATGTTTGAAGTTTTTGTGAATCTAATAATTATTTTCAGGAATGATGTGATAGCAGTGAAGGACTCAAACTTCACAAATTCTTTTCAGTTAAAATGGTGATATTCAATTTGTCATCTCTTTCAATAAAACTATTAGCAATAGAAGGTAACCCTTACATAGTGACATGTGGTGCAAAGTTAATATATATATTCATACTGTGTTACTGGAATAGTACTTGATATATAAAGAAACCTGCCAGTTTCCCGTTCTTCACATATTCAAATATTGGTATACTCAAAACCACTTATAGAGCCATTCCGTTTTGATAATTAGATTAGAGCCATTCCATTTTGATAATTATTAATAGCTGCATGCTTATTGCTTAATATTATAAACATTCTTTTCATTTATTAAGCTGAATCTGTTGAATCTCCAATTTCTCAGACAAGGAACTTCTCAGCTGACGAGCTAATGGAATTTTATAAGGTGAGCCATACACTTCATTACTTACATGTTGTATTTTGTACCAGTAGACATCAAGTTCTTGTTGCGAGTTGTTCCTCGGCAGCCAATTCTATTTCAATGGATTCACTGGTTAATGATTATGGTTTTGTGATTTGTGATCATACATTCCCTTAATTTGTTTGGCAGAAAGATTTGAAATTGAAGAAGTTCTTACATATAATTGAGGGATCACCAGTTTACCCTGTCATATATGACCAGAGAAGGTAGTCTACTTTCCCTCAATCATAGGGTATTGTGCTATTAGTCATGTACTCTTCTTTTGCACTAGTTGTGTCCTAGACATAGTAGTTTTGTTTATCTTCATATGTGTGCCTAATAATCTTTATTCCTTGAAATTTCATGTCTAATAGTGACAACTTAGCTTTTTAGTGCTTCTGGCTGCTGTTCTGCTTGCTTAACATTTGATCTGATAAATGCCACGACACTTTCTGCAGAACTGTTTTGTCCTTGCCTCCAATTATTAATGGTGCACATTCTGCCATTACCTTGAAGACAAAGAATGTATTTATTGAGTGCACTGCCACAGACTTGACAAAGGCCAATATTGTTTTGAACACAATGGTATATATAGAATAGATCTGCTTCTCTAATTTCTGAACTGTGACGTCTCTCGTTTTTCTTAGTACTTGTGTTGCCTTTTATGCAGGTTACCATGTTCTCAATGTATTGTGAAAGGAAGTTTGAGGTTGAGCCCGTCGAAGTGACTTACACCGATGGAAGATCATATGTTTCGCCAGATCTGTCTCTTTACCAAATGGAGGTTCCTTTGTCATACATCACCAAGCTTATTGGGGTATCCCTGCCAGCCCATGAGGTATCATATTCTTTCGATGATCAATTTCCTCCTTGATTGTTGTCATTTATGCCTCATGGGGATACTAGTTACTACTAAGAGATCAAAAAGCTGACAATCATAATAGATATATACATCTTGATGAGATGTATCATTATTAGCTCGAGCCTATGTAGGATGACTAGGGACAGAAAAGCTGCGAAGATGGTTTAACTTAAGACTAACATCTATATATATTTCAGTCTGCTTGTCTGTTGAATAAAATGCAATTGCATGCCAAGCACTTGATATCAGAGAAGAATGAAGCCAGCTTCACAATATCAGTTCCTCCCACTAGAAGTGACATTCTTCATCTTTGTGATGTGGCCGAGGTATCTAGTTTCATCTTCATCTTATGCTTGATTTATATCTGCTCATTGCCTTTGTAGACCTGACAATTGTTCCTCTTTTCCTTCTTTTTTAGGATGTGGCTATTGCTTATGGCTACAATGAAATTCCAAAGATAACATTTCCATCTGTGAAGCCACAATTATTGAATAAGTTCAGTGATCTTATTCGAGAAGAGGTAGGATGATACAGATTTAATATTCTATGTTTTTGCTTATAATTAATCATTTCAATGTTTAATATTCAATGTTAATTCATTCTGCCAAATATCTTTTCTGCTTGTAACTTTGAGCACTTTTTCTATTCAGCTGGAGTTTCTTGCTTTTGACCTGGTTTAGTGTTACTCCTCTTAGATTGCAACAGTTGGTTACACCGAGGTTTTGACTTGGATATTATGCTCAAGCAAAGAAATTTCCACCATGCTTAACCGTGAGGAAGACAAAACTGCAGCGATTAATGGAAATCCTCGCTCAGCGGATTTTGAGGTTCAGTTAATTTTCAATGCTACTTTCCCAGTTTTATATATTTTTGGCTTGTTAATTTTGTTGATCTACTCGTTTCAGGTTGTCCGCACCACTCTTATGCCCGGCATATTGAAAACAGTTGGGCACAATAAAGATCATCCAAAACCAATCAAAGTAATTATAACTTCCTTACATTCTTGCTGCTTCTGCATATATTAGCAGGAATAGTTTCATCGTAATGACAGACACAACTTGTACAGTAGGAAACGAAGGAGAAACAAATGCATACAGCAGTTGACTTTACATTAAATTACTTTTTCCCTTCTATTTTTATGCATGTATGAATTGCAACTCTTTGTGATCATGTGGCTTAGACACGATCCATATGCTTTCATGTAATGCCATTTTATGAAATTCCCACATTGTACATTACTAAAGAGCATGAATATTTTGTTTCTTAGATATTTGAAGTGGGTGATGTGGTGCAATTGGATAAGGAAAAAGATGTTGGTGCATCCAATCATCGAAAGCTTGCAGCTTTACATTGTGGATCTACCTCTGGATTTGAGGTACCCATTTCTAACCTTTTAATTTACTTGTAAGTTGTAACTTGTAGTCGGCTTTGTCACTTTGTTCGTGCCACATTATAAGTAAACGAGATTCCTTTTCTTTCAGCTTATACATGGCCTTGTAGATAGAATCATGGAAGTAATGGGAACTCCATTTGTATCACCTGGTGACAAGACAGGCTACTACATAGAAAGTTCAAATGTACGTCCTGTTTTAGCTCTTCAGTGTCATATAGATCTAGTCTCGAATGATATGCTCACTACAATGTCCTGGCTGCAGGAGCCGGAGTATCTTAAAGGTAGACAAGCACACATCATATTCAAAGGAGAGAAAATTGGCAATTTTGGAATCGTGCATCCACAGGTACACTGATCATTCGACCCATTTACTCAGTTATTTTTGCCTTTTTACAAGTTTTCAGGATTTAGATTCTTGTAGCTCGTTACCACGTTTTGCTATCCATGAGAACACTTCATGTTTGATTGCAGGTTTTGCATAACTTTGACATTCCAGACCCGTGCTCATTTGTGGAAATCGACATTGAGAAATTACTCTAAAGCCTAACAAAACCATATACTGAAGTTTGAATCGTCGATGGAGGAGATAGATAGGAAAGGCTATGGTTTTCATTCTGTTACATTTTAATGTAAATTTTGACACATGGTTTCTCAGCTTCTCTAATACTTGAGATCAAGTCATATTTTGTTGGAATTAATTGTATGTTTTTTACATGAAAACCAAAACTTTTATGTTTGATCCAACTATACAAATTATATATGGTTATAATTTGTTTCCACACTTGGTCATGCATTTTGTACTCAGATTGTAGGCTAAAGTAATATTCTACCTCAGGTAGTCATTATTTCACACAAAAATATAAGTAGATTAGTCTCCAAAAGAAAATAAACAAAGAAGCCATTATCAATAATTCCCTCCGAAGAAAAATCATGAAGTACAAGAATGTGTTGCAAGTTGTTACTATAAACAAGTTTAGAATATTCTCAACATAGTTACAAAAACAAAGAATAATGAAAAGGACGAACTTAATAAAATGAACTAAATTGACATAAAGAGCTATTACAGCATGAACAACCAATATATACTATATAGTCACACTGTTACGACCTCCCTTCTACATCTAGATTCTAAGACTTTGCCCTATAATACCATGTACAATTAGGTAGCTTCACAGCACCCAAGGAGTCGAACCAAACGACAAAAAACCCGCAGACAACTCCCTACGTCTCGTGACTTGAAGAGCCTAAACACCCCGACGAAACATTACTGGCACCTGGAATATATGGGAGCATGTAGATGGAGTTAAGAGTCGACAACGAAGTGTAGTTGGTCGTGCTAGACGACACTGCACAAGCACCCTCGGGTTGGAGGCGAGGCGCATCACTCAGGTTGTAGACGAGTGGAACTGAAGGCCCTATTCGCATGGGTGACGATGACTCCAGGGAAGATGGCGAAGAAGTCGAAGGTGGGGGAACGGAAGCTGACAGCAACGATGTGGACTCTGACGCGGTAGGCCTCGTGGTTTTGGTTTTTGCATCACGCTTGCAGACAGGGCAGAATGTTCTCCACGATGTTAGCCACGTGTCGACACAAACAGCGTGGAATTCTGTCAAAACGCAACGTAAAAAATCAGTTTCAAGATAGCCCCCTCCGTCCCATTAGCTAGCCTGTTTCCTTTACCGAAAAAGGAAACATGGCAAGATTATTTCAGTCGAAGACTTACTGTGTCGACAAGGAAGGACCCTGAGCTTTTCTCCGACACTGTAGTCTTCAAGACATATAGCGCATGTCTGAGAGGTGCAGTTGTCTTCAAGAACAGCTGTAAAGATCAAGCTGGGCATTGCCTTCACCAGACGACTGCTTATCCCGTGGAACTCTCTCACACGGGGCGCTAGAGGCCTTTCACCTCTGAACCGGTGCCTTCTCACGAAGAAACAAGTGGCCAACACAGCTGAAACACCAGATAAAGAAGAGAACGACAGCGCTATTATAGACCACGCTGGGTTCTCATAGCTCGGGACTATCCACAGCTGCAAATCAGCTGCACCAGCAGCATAGCTAGCAAGTGTTTCCCCACAAACTTTCGACACAAACACTGCATTTATGTTTATACCAACAGGATTTCCAGCCACTGCAAGTTCAGATCGTATGAAAATAGCATCAAATCTGAGTTTCTCAAGAAAAAAAGGAGATTACTTGGTAGTAAATCGGTGGTGTCGTTGTCATAGACAATGGCTGCTTCAAATCCAGCAGCTTGTGCTCGTCTAACCTTGTCCTCGAAGCTACATCCTCCTCTGATAATCAAGACGAATGGATACCTGGTGCCGTTCATACTTGCAACTATCTCGTTGGTCAGTAACGAGCAAGCATCCAAAGGCTCTGCAATGCTCACAGTCCCACCTATTCCAGACTCTTTCACTGTGGGTGCTACAACAACACAAATCTATCTTCAATAGCTATGTGTATATACACACAAAAACGACGTTCTTGATCTTTTTGTATACTACAGAGCCATCATAAGCTATAGATATATGCACACACGAAAATGACTTTCTTGATCGTTTTGTTTACTAGAGAACCATCCATCCGCATATACATCGACACAAAAAAAATACTTTCTTGATCACTTTGTTTACTAAATGCCAACCATCAGAAGCTATGGATATGCAGAGACACAACAGTAACTTTGTTTATCATATTATTTACTAAAGAGAAACCATCAGTCATCAGAAGCTATGGATTTACAGACACGAAAAACGACATTCTTGATCATTCACTCAGCATGACTGATAGATTATAATGAACCGATTTGTGGACAATAGGCTGGTATTATTTCCCATACAGATTAGATGTTGCTATCATGTTACATTTTTCAACCACAAACAAAGAAATATAACAAGAAACATAGATTGAACAAGAATCACTCGAGCATTTCATCAGACACAAAACAGAAAACTCATATATAAAAACAAATGCATAAACATATGACATAAGAATTCCAAATTCCATGAAATGAATGATATAATATAATTACAAAAAATGAAAAGAAAAAAGGGGGAAAAAATATAAAAATAAAATAAATAACTCACCAAAGAGAGCTTCAACGTCGTCGAAAGACAAAGTTACATTCTTTGTAATCATCACCACATTTCCAGAAGCTGCGAAAAAACCCATGAAATAGAAAATGCAGCACAAAAATACCCACAAATACAACATCTCTTTTTAACCTTTACAAATTTCCAATCTTTCTCCCTTGAAAAAAAAATTGATTCTTTCTTGCTATTTTCCCAAAATTCATGCAAAATTAGAAAATTAAAACATCAACTTCCATAGTGCAGCAATACTTTTTAGGGCTTTTGCAAAAGAATTTCGCTAATGTTTGATTAACGAGATCATCTAGATTACGATTCCTATTTAAACAAATGATTATCCATTTAGGGGTACATGCATGCATGAATATCTTTGTTTGGAAAAGTATAATATTAGCAACTAATATTGGGATATTTTGTAGTAATAAAATGACCGTCTTATTATGGTTAGTAACATGATCTGCAAAAGTGCCTTCGAATATTTTTAACAAAACACCAATTTCCATGTCCATTCCTTATTTATTTTGATTCTAATACTATTGTTTACGTCAGTATTTGTACAACTTAATTAAAAATAAAATTTCAATTTATTCATCTAGACTATGATTTCAAATAATAATTCAAGTTTTGTTTTTTATATTACCTCCGCCCACGAAAAATAATCTTATTTTGCCATTTTAGGATGTCCACAAAAAATAGTTCCACTTCAAAAATGGAAATTTTCTTTCACACTAAACTCACTTTTTTTCATTCGCTTTCTTACTAATAATTTCGCATTAAAACTCTGTTGTCCACATATGAGACTATTTTTTGTGGACAATGGGAGTATCAATACTAGTAAATTAATAAGGAGAATAACAAATTAAAGTACAAAAATATAATTAAATGTGTATAAAGCAAAACAAATAATGCTAAACGGGAATTAAACAAGAGTGATGCTCACAAATGGTATCAATTTCTATTATCAGAGTACCATTTCCACGACTGAATTGTGACATCACATGTTACTATTTGAATATATTTTTTTAATTGATACAAATTGAAAAGATTGAGATTGAATTGTTGATTTGACTTTACTTGCACTAAAGACTTCAAGGGATATTCATATCAAGGTAGTAATATGGCATGGTGATGAAAGGCTAGAACCAAGTCTATAGAGATTAAGACAAAGTCAGCATTAGATTCATATAATTTCATTACATATAAACCTCCATGCCTATGTACTTGGAGGACTGACACAATGGACACACACTCAACTTGCTTTCACATTCTTTACACAAACATACATGTTTACAAGGTAACAAAAGCATGCACACTTCCTTCAATCTACACACCTTACACCTCATCAACTCCTTCCTGTCCTTGGGGAGGAGGAAGTCGACCGGGCCGCCATTGCAGCACGATGCCGTGTCGTCAACCTCGCTATCCCCACACCCTTCTTTACTGTCCCTGCTTTGCGCATAAGCCTGCTCTAGGTTGTGCTTGAGGGCGTTGATCATGTTCTCGCTGTAATTTGCCTGTTGCTGCCAAGCGTTTGCCTCCAGAACGAGTTGTTCCATCCGCAGTTCAAGCTCCACGTTCTTTTTGTTGATATCTTCCACCTCGGCCTCTTTCTCCCGGAACTTTTGCAGAACCTTCTCTTCAACGTATGACAAGGTCTGGAGTTGGGTTGCTTGGAATTTTTCTAGAATAGCTTGTCGCAGACGTTCACCCTGTCCAAAGATAATCAAACCATTTCCAAATGAGACGGAATTCATTGTAATCACAATAGAAGTAAAAGAGAGTTAGGAAAACTACACATTTCTCTGGCACAAAATTAGATCCAAGTTGCTTAATTGTATTTAATTTTAAAGTTCAACAAACAATTAGTGTTGAGTAAATCAGTAGCAAAAGAGCTGCACTTTTGCCTCAAATTTGGGTCGTAATGCAAACAATTAGGTGTTAAAAAAACTAGTACTAGCAAGGATGGGAAAATCCTAAACCTAGAAAGTGAATTTTCTTCTAAAATGCTACCTACACATGAATTTATCTATTGTAATCTATGATGCTACACAATTCGTCTTGTCAGGCTTGGAGATGAAGTTTGTAACTTTCAAGTCTGATATTCCTAGGATTTGCAGAAAATGAACTTTGCAGATTAAGAGAGATGGATAAAAAGGGCAACGAGATGTTTGCTCCATCAAGAAGATTATAATCAAACAGCCATGTCCATTTTCAAAGTTTTGAATATGTTCATGACATTCACTAGTATCAAGCATGTGTTTTTCGTTGTTGTACGAACTTGAGAAAGAACTTACCAAGCAACATAACAAAATAATAGCAATACACAGCCAAGAGCAATGCAGAAAAATACAATGGACCAGGCATTATGTTTAAACAATGATTTTGCATAATTACATGTTCATACACCAAAAGTGTAAACACATAGTATATCACTTTGAAAGGATCCGCAAGTACTAGATAGCCTTCAAAGTTGAAACATAAACAAAAAAAAGTCCAAACAGCTGTGATTATTCAAAAGATTCAAGTTTTCATTAAAACCAGAAAAAAGAATGCTTTTGAGAACATGTTTATTCCACAACACAAGACTTAAACGTAACTCCATTGATACAAAACCAGTATATGACCTCTCCATATCAACTAAAAAGACTAGCAATTTACAAAATTGAAGCATAAATCATCCACACCAGCAATATATACTATTTATCATAGACAAGCAGAGATATCGATCCAACACAATACACAGTCAAATCAACCAAACATTGAACACTTAAAAGAGGGGGAAATTATTCAAGAAAATCACAATTCGCACCTGAACTTTAATGTATCTATCAATCTCAGCATCCTGACTCTGCAGCTCGCGATCAAGAGCATCTCCGACCAGCCCGAGCAAGGGCGAGTCACCTGAAGATGCCAATCGTGGATTGTCCAGCGAGAGGCCCAGCCCGGTTGACACTGAGCGGGGCTGCAGCAAATCCACGGATGATATCTGAGAATTGTTGCTGCTGTTGCTTTTATTCAGATTATTCTCCAGAAAAACTTGTTCAATCGGCCGCTTTTTCTTCGCCTCGAGCCCTAAATTCCACTGAGAATCCAGCTCGTTCTCCTCGTGAGGCAGGCCTGGAGCCAAGCCCGCAACTTGAACTGAAAAATTAAAGAAGAAATTAGGAAAATTGAGGTGAAATCGCATCGAAAGAGAAGTAATCGGAGGGAGATTAGGGCAAATACAAGGAGGAATGTAAGGGGGGTGATGATCAAGAAGATTGGGGGTGTTGAAGTAGGGCACTTGCTGCGAAATCCGGCCGTCGACGTTGCTGTTATACATATCCATTGATGGATGAAATTGATTCAAGTGTGGAGCTTTGAATTTGAAAGACGAATCATGTGTTGATTTTGAATAAATTGCTTATAGTGCTTTTGGTTTTGAATTGTTATCTTTTGACAGTCGAATTATAAAGAAAAGTTTATTTAGGCTGGCTACCTAGATAAGATATTGTTGGCAAAATTTATTCTATGCGAGTTAGCAATGTTAAGTAAGAAAAAAAAAATGCATTTAAGTTAGTCGAATATGATGATTAATATGTTGTGAAAAATAATAAATAAAATGTTATATTTATAATATTTTAGATTAATTTTGAAGTTTGGGTGAAATGCTACCAAAATTTGGTAAAATTTATAATTTTAGGGACTAATATTCATTTTTCCTTTGAATATTTTTATGAATTGGACATCGTACGAATCCATCAAATGGAATTTATGAAATTTGTTGGAGGAAGATGGTTCAAGTCGATTTGCTGATGTTGCCTGCCATCGTATGGGTTTGAGTTTTTGACAAAAATTGTACATTACAACGAGATCTGAAAATTGCACAATTGAGAGAGGGTATCATGAGAAGTTGATTTATGGAGTTGTCCAATGTTACACATGGACGGATGATAGAGTCGATCAATCCCACCTAGGATCATTCCTAATCGCAAGATGCATCACTATATCAAGCAAAATTTGGAGAACGTTTTGCTTTATGCTTGCTGAAGAATATCATGGCCTAGTTAATTCGAATTTACTATTTACCAAATTCTAGTAATCATTATTGGCAAATTAGTGGATGTGATAGCAATAGATTAATGCGCTTCTGGTGCCTTGTACAAATGCAAAATCTAGTGTCTCAAAATATTTTATATTAATCATACTTATTTTTTTTACAAATACTAGTTTATAATATAGTTATGGATGATGATTAACAATTAATTAAAAACTGTAATTTAAAAAATTAATACACCCTACTTGCAAACTTAATTGCTGAAATGATTATAAGCATTTCTTATTTGGATATAATCATATAATAGATGTGGAGTACTTCAACTAAAGCATAAAAATTGAAATTAAGAATAAATAAAAACAAATATTCAAAATGGAAACTAGTGGGTAAAGTAAGACATATAAGTATATATACTACTACTACAGTACTACTACTAAAGAGTTCATACACTTCCTTAACCCCAACTGAAGAATACATCCAAACTCAATATATACCAAAAATAAATTAAATTAATAAGTCACACAAAGCCTAGATAAAATATAAACAGACACATGAAGAACTTCAAGAGTTCTTATTCAACTTAGCCTCATGTATTCATAAATACTAGCTGCTAAGCTCACACAAATTGTGCTATGAAATTACCTCAATCAATCCTCAGCAGATATGAACAATGCAACCATCTCATCTCCCATTAATTGTAAGTGCAGTTCTTGAGGGAGATGGGCACGTTGAGCTTCTTGGTGTCATAAACGATAGAGCATTCGATCTTCTTGTAGAACTTCGGCTTCACCAGTTTGCCAAGAACATAAGCCCTCGACCGGACTGTGAACTCCAGTTTCAGCGGCACAGGGAGCGTGGTGATCCCCGTGGGGGTGCTCAAGCTCGCACCACTTCCATACAACGGGATCTTGTCGCCTATTACAGTCACAGCCATGTTCCTCTGGCTGGTACGCGATTGATAGAACTTCTTCACCTGCAACGCAATGCCACAAACCAAAATCATTCGATGACACTCGGCGTTTGTCAGATGGGTTTGACAGAGTGGAGACTTACGGTGCCCGAGCCAATGGTGAGCTGCGAGTAGGTGAGAGCGACCGGAGTTGAGGTGACGTGAACTCCGAAAAATGTAGCTGTGTTGCGGTAGGTTAGTTTCACGGTCGAGTTCATGGAGATCATGTCGGTCGATACCCCCGTGGAATCGGAACCAGCTTGAACCATGAATCTCTCAAATGTAATGCTCTGTTTAATTTCAGTAAAATACTAAAATGTCACAATCTCAATTCAACAACATCAAAATTGCGCATCATCATCAAAAAACAATTCAAATTCTACCAAATCAACTCCAAAATCACAAACCCTTCGCCAATTGATTCATACAATTCACAATTCATCACAATTTCATCAAAATAAGTAACCAAACTCGCCTTGTTTTTGATCTCCACAACATCATCACCATATTCAACGCAATTCAAATTTTCAATGAAATCACAATGCCACATAAATTGATTCATATGAATCACAATCCAACATAAATAAGTTGAGCAAATCCTAATCACAGAGCTAACAAGCCTTGACTCTCGATTCAACACAATTCTGAGCTCAACAAACTACAAAATATCGAAATCAACCAAAAAAAGCGTGGTCAAAGGAGAAACTCACCTTCATCGTGATCTTAGGCTTCTGCGGCTTGCTAGCTCCCCACAAAATCAAGGCGAAAAACGAAAACAACACAATAAATCCTACAACAAAAGCAAGGAAATAGCATCTACGAGGCAGGCCTTTCCGCGACTCCTCATCTTCCAGCAATCCTTCCTCTTCAATCACATCGCAGTCCTTCCAATTCTTCGGTCCCCTGCCCCCAGATCCGACGTCGTTCGGCAATACCTTCCTCGATCCCGGCTTCAGCGAGCCGGAGAAGCGGCTGGTTGACGACTCCCTGGAGTGGTGGCCGACGGAGGAGTGCGATCGCGGTGGCGACCCCATGGGGCTCCCCAGCACCGGAGTCGAGTGAAACGACGTCGTCGTCTTCTCCCCGTCGTGCGAATCGCGCGACGGACTCTGCACGTAGTACATCGCCCGCCGGTTGTGGTCCGGCGACGATGGGGCAAGGCTCGTCACCTCCGAATCCGTCTTCGCGTGCATTGTGTGTTTGTTTCTCTTCTCAGTGCGTGAAGAGTGTGAAAAGTTTGCTTTGCAGAATTTGGAATTTTAGAGACTTCTAATACTGAAAGAAAATGACTCTGGGCTGATTCTATTCTACTTATCCAATTTTCAGAGGATTATTTTAAATTGGCTGACATATTTATTATTACTAGTCCTTATTATAGGTATTTTAATACGATTATCTATGAATTTCTGTGGATATTATTGGTGTGACAACTTGTGTAATTACATACATCTATAACTTTGATCAAATTTGTACTAATATAGTGTAGAATTTGTTTTGATTAATTAGTTCCGTATATCACCATTCACCGACACGAAAAATGAAAATAAGTGAGAATCAATGTTGGGTAGAAAAAAGTCTGCGACAGCTGCGTTAGGGCTGGCAATTACCTTTCTTTAAAGAGTTGGTATGATTTTTTTATTTTTCTTTCCATATTATGTTTTCATTCTTGAGTTTGATCTCCTTTCATAATTATTTCGATTCTATGTATTAAAGCGTCGACCATTTTGCTATTGTAATGTCAATGAATGGTTGAGCAATCAACTTCATTGATCGTTTACCTTTTTTATATATATTAGAGTACAATTATTATAATATGGAAAGTTGTTACACTAATTTGTAGTGAGAAGAAAAAATTGCAACACATGGAGACACGTGAATCCCAAATTAATGTGTTTTTCATAAAGGTGGAAAGAGATAAAGAAAAAAAAGCTTTTATTTTCCTTGGGTCCAAAGGCATTAGTATTAATATATTATGCTTTGGACAGCAATAAATGTAATAGGAGATTCATGGGCTTTGCCCATTTATTTTTGGACTCATAATTATGGAAGTACCATCCTACATTCTTGATGTGAATTGCGCCCTAGTGACAGTACTGCTTAATTATTTGGTTAATTTGCAAATTCTTGCTTGTCATTGTTATAAAATAAAATGCATCCTTGTCTACATTATAAATATTTAGTGTATGGTAGTTCCGTTTTTGAATCTAGCTAGGAAGAGAGAAAATAGTTATGTAATAGACTTTATAGTAGTCTGTATTTTGATTCATTCTAATATTTATCACCACAATTTATATTAGAACGTGTGGTTTCATGACGTTAAATTCTTAATTACCAATAGAGAAACTAACACATAATTAGAAGTTTAGAACAGCAGACAATGAAAACATTATGTGTAATAAACAATCTTGGGTATGAAAGAGATGGAGTAATTCTTTATTAGAAACAATGAATATATTCTCATTATGTATTCTCACTAACTCATCATTGCCTTCATTTCTTCTCCTCGATCCATCCCAACAACACAACTACTAGTACTACTACTATATATACTTGCCTCCAAATATTGGTATATACTTACCCTTCTTAAATCTAGTATTCCAATACTACACAAGCTATTAATATTTTAAAATCCAATGGAAAGACTTAATATTTTTCTAAATTACATAGAAGAGTAAATATATATTAAATCACTTATTCATTTTTTAAATGCGAAATACCTAAGACAGTATAGTATATATCACCGATTAAAATATTTTCAAATTATATTCCACCCACCACCCTCCCCATAAAAAACTATACAAAATCAAGATTTTGATGCATCGATTATGGGCCATCATTGGAAATTCTGTCCATCGAGTTATATGGGTCGAATTAGGAACTGGTCCACTTAATCCTTGGCCCATATTATTAAAACTTATGCCGAATCATATGTTCATATTCTTGGAAGACGAAGGTAGTTGCATTTTTTTTTATTTTGGAAACTCTTTATTTCTAATAAAGTGAATTTTATTCTCCTCTACCAACATTTTAATTATTTTATTTTATTTTTTTCTCTTTCTTAGTTTCATTAATTATGTATTTAAATAAATGGCGAATCAAATGTTCATACTTTTTATGAATGGAAGGAGTATTTAAGTTGGGACGAAATGACTAACATTTTTTAATTCCCGTAGCGACATCAAACTTTTCCATAACCAAGTAACCAAAAAGCGGGTAGTAAGAAAATGATAAAAGATGTATGAAAATGATATAGGCCATTAAACAAGACACATACAACTAAATAAAAACAAAAGGAGCACATACCATATTGAAAATTATCAAAAGCAATACCATTAAACAGTAATTAAAACTAAGGAGCATTATGGTGATATAACTCTGGAGTCTACTGATCCCAAATCCCAACCTCCATGAAGCCATCCTGATTAGCACACCCCCTAAACATCCCATTGCAGTTGAAGCCACACGCCACCTCCCCTTTGCTCGACACCGCGATGAGCCCGGCCTGGCCGCCTCCGTCGAGCCTCCGCTCGATCACGAAGTCCACCGCCTCCTGCAGCCCCATCCCCTTGTACTCCATCACCGCCGCCACGTCGCGGGCCAGCGTGCCGCGTATGATGGCCTCCCCCTCGCCCGTGCACGACACCGCGCACGCCTCGCACGCGTACGTGCCCGCCCCGATCAGCGGGGAGTCCCCGATCCGACCCGACATCTTGTTCATCAGCCCGCCCGTGGACGTCCCCGCCGCGCACCGGCCCTCCCCGTCCACCACCACGCACCCCACCGTCTCCGGGGCGTACACGCTGATCGGGAGCCCGTTCATCTTCAGCGGCGGACCGTCCGCCTCTGCCCCGCACAGAGGAATCCGATAGTCGAACTGCCAAAATGCAATTAATCACGAATTGTCCAACACTCCAACTAGTAGTAGTATTTTAATTATGGAGTACTCCTACTACTTACTATGATTGAATTGGCTTCTTTGGCCAATTTCAGCATTCCGAGGTTGTCCTCAGTGATGAAGTAATCATTGTCAACCAACTCCACTCCCTAAATTCACCAATTGTTAAACCATTTTATAATTCAAAAACAAAAAAGCTAGGCTAACAATATTAATTAAAGTACTCCTCCGTCCCGGATAATTCAGGTCACTTTGACCAAGCACGGGTTTTAAGAATTATAATGAAAAGTGGATTGAAAAAGTTAGTGGAATGTGGATCCTACCTTTATATATTAGTTTTATAATAAAATGTGAGTAGAAATGAATTAGTAGAATATGAGGTCAACTGCCAAAAATGGTGAAAGTGAAATGGGACACATTATGTGGGACGGACCAAAATAGAAAACTGGGACGAATTATCTGGGACGGAGGGAGTATCTCTTTCACGTGTATACTAGTAACAAACAAACCTGTTGTTTGGCGAAGTCCTCGGCTCCGGAGAAAGCAAGATAGGAATGCGGCGATTTATCCATGACGAGACGGGCGAGCGAGATGGGGTTCTTGACGGTGGTGACGCCCGAGACGGCCCCACATCGCCGCCCGACCCCGTCCATGATGCTCGCCTCCATCTCCGCCGTCCCTTCCGCAGTCAGCGCAGACCCGCGCCCCGAATTGAACAAAGGATCACTCTCCAGCTCTCGTATCTACAAACAAAATTAAAGGATGGATCAAAAACACATGCATGTAGCCATTTATAAATTAAAAAAAAAAGACGTACTACAAGCTCGACGACATCAATGGGAGGGAGAGAGGAGCGGAGGGCGGAGATGCCGATGTCGAGGCAGCGAGTGAGGAGTTTCTTGGCCTGCTCTTGACGCTCCTTAGGGAGGTTTGGATCCACACCAGCGCCGCCGTGCACCGCTATAGCCCAACCGCCCATTTCCCCTCTCTCTCTCTCTCTTGGATGCCGCCCGGCGTTTCTCTCTACTCCACTTATAAACATTCTCTCCGCTTATTTATAGCCTATAGGCGTGACCGATCCATACCTAAATCAAAAATTATATTCATTAATTCCATTTTTTAATTACTACTACTATTTTACAATAATACACCTGTCTCCAACCTTGTAATTGTAATAACACTCAGTATCATGTTGTATGAACCTCCTATAGTAACAAAATTAATTCTTATCAAAATACTATAAATGTGAGGACCAGGGGTGAACACATAAATTTGTTTTGGTACGTACCATATATTCTCAATATTCAATTTGTAATTTCGATAATATTTTTCTAATCACTGCAAAAATTGATGCGCAATTACTAGCGTTTGGAAAATTTTAAATATTCATAATTTATAATGTAAAAGAAAGCGTCCCTAAATTGATGGCAAATTATCTTGATATTTTACTAATAAAGACACTATGTGATATAATTAGACACACAAATTAGCACAATTAATAGCATTAAATAGTGTTGTATATTTCATTGTGATGATAATATTTTAAACGATTTACATAGTAACCATTTGGAAAACAAAATAATTTGGTTACGGTTTTCCTTACTGTGTGCAACAAAGGATCCTATTTTTCTGATTTGGAATTTACTTCATAAGATTTAATTTGTGCATATTTTCAGTTATATCTGGGTAATAATACTATTCATTACGCTCTGAATATTCGGATCGTAACATATGGAGTGTATTTTTTGTGATATAGTAATTCATAAAATTTGCATCAATTCAAACAAATGGATTAATTTATAATTTTTCAAATTGTGGTCGTTTTTAAATACTTATAAAACTTTTGCTTGCTAATTTATAATTTTATTATTTTTATTCGAATATTCATATCGTGGGAGGAACGGTCACTCATTTCGTCAATAAAAATAATAAAATTAATTCCACACCAACATATTGTTAAAATCTAGATATGCAACTTGCAATGGCAAATAGCGTGCTAGTCTATTTTATTATCTCAATACTATTTACTAAAACTAAGATCTTCAATTCCAAGATAGAATTTTTCTAAATAATATTACTTTCTAATTAACATTGATGAATTGCTAGCAACTGTTTGGTTTTTAGGCGTAAAATGGAAAATATCAACTCCATTAGTATTGTTTGTAAGTTTTTACAAAAAAATACTTCTAAAAATAATATATAGTCATATTTAGGTTGGGAGTTGATTTATTACAAAACAGGGATGATTAGGATGTGATAAGGATGCTGATTGGTTTAGAATCGGTGTAAATAATCATAATTAAGGAAAACCAGCTATACTTGCTTATTGTTAAATATAATGGTTTCACATTATTCAACTTGTTGCACGAGTAGGTTTTTATATTTCTATAAATGAAAAATATGATATATAAGTATATAAAAATATTTTGTTGATATATTTTCTTCAAGATTTGTGATATTTGAATTTGATGGAGGTTTAATAAAGATGAGCTATAATAAGCATAAATACATGCATGAAATATTTTAGGCGGATTTCCAAGGCCTATTGGATGTATTTTTGGAAATGAAATTAATTAACAACACAACCAATTAACTAATAAACCGTTAATCAAATGAAAGTGTGACATATTCGTACCATTCAAGGATACATTAAAACTTAAAATGGGATAGGTATTTAGTTTCAATAGTATTCAAAAACCAATTCCATTTTTTGTTTTTGAGAAAAAAATACCTATCTTTATGTTTACACTAAACTCAAACCCAAATATTTTTAAAATTTTGTGAGTAAAAAAAGTATAATAAAGAAAATATTCTTTTAAGTTTGAGTTTAGTATGAATGATTAGAGTAAAATCATATTTAATATGACATTTATATTAAAATGGGTTTGAATTTAGTGTAAATGATCGGAAATGCTCTCATTAACGGATCAAAACGTAATCGTGTATACTGATCTTTGACGTCTATTTTATAATAATTGGAGTATAAATTAACGATCAAAAGTCATAAATAAAACGTACAATGTCACATGACACACATAACATTAGGTGTAAAGTGATGTGAAATTCCTATCCTCTTCTTAGTTAATGACATCTAAATTAATGTGTGATTCGATATTTTTTTTAAATTATTAGTAACACTTTATTATTCTATTAATATTAGAAGCAAATATGATTGATTATGACAAAAAATACGATTATGAGTCGTGTGAATTTAACTTTGTATAAGAAAAAAATGAATGGAATTATAATGAAAATTGTGGACAAACAAAACGAATATCACTTTCAATGGTGGAAATTAGGCCTAACTTTTGGGAAAATGAAATCAACTTTTCCGATTATGGTGGAATCCTGCTAAGATTCTTTGTATCATTTCAAATAAAATGGAATAAATATTAAGATTCCAATGACGTGATTTTGTCTTTGGAAAATGATTTTTGATAGATATTGGATTGTCTAAATAATAAACCATGAAAAAGAAATAGCATCCGAGTACTGTTGATGACATCGTGACACGAATTGGATAGCTGTTTAGTTTATTTACTGACAATAATGGAATCTTTAGACTTAATAATTCAATTAAGACATGATAACCTTTTCAAAAATAAATAAAATAATAAAACAGGATAAGATAGGGACTTCAGTAAAAATATTACTAGCATTTAAATAAGCAAGAATCTATGGTACCCTATTTCCTAGAGTCAAGTTGTCTTTATAAGGCTCAGATTTTGAAGAATGTAAATTTTAAAAAAAATGAAGAAAGTGGACGGTTGTGAGCATATAATGGAAGAGATGTAGACGAGTGTTGAAGATCATATCTTTGGAGATTTTTTTATTTTGTCCAATTGTTGATGCATGTGAGCTTTATTAATGTAAAAGAGAAAGCTCAAGAGTATAACAAAACATCCAATAATTAAAGATATGTTTATATTTTTTAGAGATTCAAAATAGTCCAAGGAAGCAAAATCAAACTTAAAACCATAGACAAACAACAAAATATAACATGACGGTAATCCTAAATTAATAGAAGTGAACCAAGGAATACAACTTTTGTTATGGTCTCGTTTCATTCTTTCCTAATTACTTTTATTTCTGTTTTACGACGTACTCCCTCTGTTTTTTCATAGTTTAGTCATTTTTCTATTTTAGAAAGTTTCTTCATAGTTGAGTCATTTTCATATATGATAATTTTTTTCTCTCTCTTAATTTATTCGCTCTACTTTATTCACTTTATACGTTATTCTCTCTACATTTTTATCTCTCTTACTTTTTTATCTATTTATTTAATACATTCAAAATTCATTTTTAAAACTTCGTGCTAAAAAGTTCCGCCTCAACTATGAAGAAACGGAGGGAGTAATCGTTTCGTTTAGCTTTGCTGCCTTTTCTGTTGGGATGATTTGTTAGGCGCTTGTTGTTTAGTGATGATAGCTTGATTGATAGGTATGGTTTGAGTGTGTTTTGTGATGGAACTTTTTTTTTGTGTGGGACCTATACTTGCCATGATGGGGCTAAGATTCATTTAATTAAACAAATTATTCATCTCTTGAATAACTATATCATTCTTATCTATTTCTCTTATGTGATTTTTACACTAGTGCACAACTTGTACATATCAATTATTCCTATTTTCTATAGATTTTAGATAAACCTCACTAATATAGACGATTTCATATTTTTTAAAATTAAATATGAAATGATTATGTTTTATTTTTATAATTGTCACGCAATAGTGAAAATCAAAACTAATAGCATAACAAAAATCAAATATGACGTGATAACAAAACGATATCATTCATTTTTATTGTTAAACAAAACAAACGCCAATTTATCTGAAACGGTAGGATAATTGGATCTACACCATAGTCAATTTCGGCTAATCCATAGTCTTTGTTCTAGCGGCAAGGAGTTTAGACATCAATGTACGAGGTGCCAAGTTCGAGCCCTCTTGACGTCAATTGTTACTGATGACAATAAATCAACAAAAATACGTAACATAAATATTAGTTATTCCTAAAAAATAATGATTGTGAATTCCCTACAAATGCCGAATATTGGAATTGGCTCTTTAGTCTTTACCAACTACTTCTCCTATCCTATAAAAGATGTCATATTTCTCTTTTGGAAAAAATTCTCTCTCACATGAATATAAAAATTATATTTTCTCCCTCCATTTAACACACAAAACAAAACATCCTAACATTTTGTGCCGTCCCATAAGTGTGATATTTTTTATGGGACGGAGGGAGTACTAAAAGAGAAAGGAATTACTGGATTGCCTCAAGTGTATGGGTTGAAATGTGGGCTTGGGTCTAAATTTTGGGTGTGATAGTAATTGTTAACTTGTGCTTCGAGTTGGGTCTGGGTTTTTTGGATTTGGGTTTGGGCTTAGTAAAAAAACAAATGGGTCTAGAGCTATGGTTTGATTAGTCTAATACGAATGTTGAGAGTGTGCTATCTCACTTCAAATTAGCATAGTTCATCGCTCGTGTGATATTTACATACTCATGGCCCATGGCGGATCAATGTGGAGTCTAAGGGTAGGTCAAATTCACCTACGATGGCGAAAACTTCTATTAAATTCAGTCTTTTAATGTATTACTAACCCCACGTATCTTTCAAAATTGAGGTTTATTTTCATCTTTAGTTTTTCGACATCTATCGCACAAGATAAATGACATTATTCTAGCTCTACATATCATTTTGGTATGAGAGTTAAATTATCTCTTTATCCATGTTATTTTTTGGGCTATCTTGTTTTCCATATTTTGACATATTAATAAACCCACTAATAGGTGGGTTAATAATCTACACTGCAAATCCAATCATTATAACTTACTCAAATGTGCTCATTGGCCTTAAACTTTTCACCCTCTTATTTTAATTGAGATTAACTAGGGATATTTTTGTATGATTGCAATCTACTATTTTATTTATTTAACATACCAAACACCTACAAATGTCAACTTATTTATACAAAATTAAATAACTTTATCTTACTAGCACTATTAACTAACCTGACAAATAACAACGCGGATACTAAAGTAGGCCTAAAAATTCGACAATGTTAGTTCGAATAGTGAGAGTGAGATAGGCATATTAAGTTTTAAGACAGTTGGATCTCTTGGACCACATGAAAATGGACCACTTGTACGGCCCAACCCAAACATACCTTTTTTCACGAAAATTTTCCCGACCTATATTAATAATATTGTCACAAATCTTGTTGTATTTAGCATTTTAGTTTGGCAATACATGAAGATGGAGACAAATCTCACCTACAATTCTATCACCATTGGATACCCTTTGGCATTTATTTACATCTTATGCATCGAAAATATATAAACGTGCTTCAATTTTTATCATTTCACAAGATTTACAAAAAAAAGGGGTTATCGATTCTTAAATTATAGCTCCAACTACAGCCACATACTGCCTTTTTTTACCCAAAATTGAAGATGATATAGACATGGACAAAGTTACAATTTTCGAGCAACTTAAGATTTTTTTTTTCTTGATTTCTCAGAATTAAAACAGTAATTACAAACCAGAAAGCACCTATATATACTTTGTGATTTTGTGAGCAATTAAAAATACATTAATTATTTAGAATTTTCTGACTTTGTAATTTAATAAAATAATGATGGAAGGGTGGTTGATAATAATTGGATTCACGCTGGGAATGTGTGTGGCAAAAGAGATGGATGAAATAGGCCCTTATCTTTGCCTAAGTCTCGTTACAATCAACTGCTGAATATTGGGCCCTTCCTTCAATTCTCCCTATCTGACTCACACACACAGTTTAAATTTATAAGTTTTTACCAAATATCAGATTCTTTTTACATTTGATGATTAATAAATATCTCATATATATGAAACTTGAGCTCAATGAATTAAACAAGTTGATTAAGTGCATCATCTTGGTAAAATCATGCATGCTCTCGATACATAACTAACACGTCGGATAATCTTGTCTTCTTACAAAGCCTTTTATGCGGGTGAGGAGCCTAATTCTAATATGTATAGAACGGATCCCGATGTTTGATCTTAAAGCAATTGTGACGGGTGGATCAATAGTGTGAACTTGGACTGCGTTATTGACTTCGATTGTACTAGCTTGTATTAATATCAAGAACATGATTATAACAAATGCTTGTGAAAGTTGTTGAACTAAGTGTTTTCTTACTTGATCTACTAATTGTTTAGTGTGATAATATTACATGTTGATTAATGTAAAGACAAGTTTAAAAGTGGTTAGGACATGAATCAACTTTTAGTGGGTATTTGGTAGAGACTAAGACTTCATTGACTACTAAAATTTCTAATTTAATCGTGATTCAAATACCAAGATCTAGACATCTAGCCACAACCAACCAAGAAAAAGAATAATTAACATTCATGAATAAATTAAAATAGTCATGCTATTATATCACTGCAATCAATAGTACTGCGCATTTCACAAGTACATCCACAACTCAAATAATATAGTAATACATGTAGTGCGTGTATGTGTGTAAGTAATGCTACTACTTGTATGTAATATGTATAGATAGTAGTAGTAGTAAGTAATTAGTTAAGAACATTAGGTAGGATGGTGGAAAATATTTCAAAATTTGGTCCACAGACTCTGACTTCTCACATATGAACTCTGGGGACTCAAAATTTGAAGTTGTCAGAATTGAAGCAATTAATGAATGTTTTGTAAGTGGAAATTAACAAACAAAAACTGCAGATTTCAATGAGGGAAGTAGTGTACAAACTAAGTACATAGACTCGATAGCATGTGCATTTCCCTGCATCAATCTTGAGGAATCATTCATTTTGATTAATTACAATATACATTTATATGTATAGATAATTTCTTTAAGTTTTTACTTTATTTTCTGTTTTAGTACTATTTTATTTGGATATACATATATATAATAAATGTGGGTGTGTAAGTAAGAAGATTAGCTAGAGTAGGTAGCATCATCGCGATATAATTTTTTTTCTGTAGTAACTATACGATGTATATAGACTATAGTGATAAATCTAATTATTAAAGTTTCATTCTTTATACTTTATCTTACTGCATCTTCTTAGTCTTTAGCCATTAGTTGAAAAAGAAAAGAAAAGGGATATATAGCTTTAAAAATAGCCAAAGCTATGCTGTGGAACTCTAGATCGAGTTTAAAGAAACCCTATACTAATATTAGTTCTGATTAACAAATTATAAGCTCTAAAATTAAGTTATAAAATCATTTGAATTTTAACCAAAAAACTTAGCCATGTAGAGAATTAGCACATCATTTTAACTAGTACATATTCTCACCTTTAATCAGAGAGTATAATTTTGTTTAGAAAAGAAAAAAACAAAGCACCATTTTCCTAACTACCAAAAGCAACACAATAAAAGAGAGAAAAATGAAAGAAAACGTGACCCCAATTTCAACATTGTTCATGCTTTAACCCCTTTTCCTTTTATTGAATCTTAATTGCATGTAATTCCTATTTTAAACCCTTCTTAAACAACTTTTATTCTTTAATCCAACGAATATTACTTCAACCCTTTTAATCTAATTGTATCTAATTCCATTTTAACCCCATCTTTCTTCTTTTCTTTTTGGAAAATTTAATAAAATTTCCTTCTAGCTAGGATTTATTATTTTCTCTATATCTGTGTGTACTTTGTAGTAGGCCGACATAATTAGTCTGCCTTAAAAAATGAAAATATATAAGACATAAATTTCGTTTTCAGTGCAATAAATTTCGTAGTGAATTCATGAATCATAGAAGTTTAGTTATTAATCTACATATGTGGAAACTTTGTAGATCAAAGAGAAACACTTAACGTTCACTTACGTCTTCTAGATCGAGTTTGACGTTCTTAATTATAAGGATCCATAGTATAATATCCAAGCTATTATAGATAATCTATATTTGATATGATACAAGATATCTCAATAGAAAAAATCACGTTATATGCAATAAACGAGTCCCTAGATAGGCGTGATAGTAAATACTAGAGATGGATATCATTTACAAGAAGGGAATCCTAGTGCACATCAAATTAAAGCTACACACCATTGAGGAAAATAACATAAGATGACAAATAAAAAGGTGGCCACACTATTTCTTTAACAAAAATGGTTTGGCATGCTTATATTTCCAACTCATTCCCATAAATCTACTCACTTTTCCCCATTCATATAGATATATATATATATATATATATACTCCACATAAGAAAAGATTCAAATGGGAATTTTTAAATAGAACATCACTTTATCATTAATCTGAGCATTTTGTAGTTTGTGCCGTATTTGAGATTGTCTTTTCTTGAAAGCAAGCTTCGATTCATACTGAACCTTTTACCGGTTTGAGAAAATTTCACAATATTATGAGTTATTGTGTGATACACATACACTTTCATATTTATATTATTTTTTTGAGTATTTTAGCTGTTGGATGGAGCATCTTTCGTGCTACATATCTCAATCATGTGATCGATTAATGCAATCATAATTATTAAGGTTTAATTAGGAGGTGAGAAACTACTCTTTCCCCAAAAGTTCTTTTTATACTACTCCCTCCGTCCCAAGGAAGATGACCCCTTTCTTGGGAGGCACGGGATTTTATGCAGTTATATTTTGTGTGTTAAGAGGAAAGAGTAAAGTAAGAGAGAGGGAATAAAGTAGAGATAAAAGTGTTTCCATTTTAATAAATGAGTCATTTTAGTTGAGACAAACCAAAAAGAAAAGTGGGTCATCTTCAATGGGACGGAGGGAGTACTATATAACAATTCGTGTCATCACATATAGTATTTGGTTTGCAAGATTGTATCCCGGATTAAATTTATAGTGTGTTTGGTTCATGAGATTAAGTCCTTCAACTCAATACTAGATAGATAATCATGAGATAATTAGTCTTAGCTAACCCTCTATGACTAAAATAATCTCACAACTCAATCCTAGATTATATCTTAGTATTAATTTATTTTGCCAACCAAACACCACCATGTACCCACAAAAGTATATATGGATAGATTCAAAATTGGCCATAAAATATCAAAAAATGGAATTAAAAAACAAGACACAATTAAGTGCATTCGTCCTAATTTTAATAAATATGTTTCACACTCAATTCAACATGCAAAATTATATTATTACCCTACTAACCAACAACTATATGCAAAGAATGGGTCTAACTTAGCATCGCAGTCATGATGACTCATTGACTTTGATAATCGAATTATGATGTGTCGATATATCATATATGGTCATGCAAATCATCATATAGCATGTTTGAAATGGGTGTAAAATATGTTTTGGAAGATAGAAAATAATAATGTGTTTAGAGACACTAAGATTTGGTCTACAGCCACATCTCGTTATGCAAACCATTTTGGTCTACCATCACCATTGGGGAAAACTTGCTATTTTAGAATATCCCTTAAAATAAGACTAATTCTATCACTATAATGAGGTGGGTCTCATTCTCTATTAATAAGATTTTGATCACTTTTTTTTTTTACTTTTCTCTTACTTTACTAATTATATATTAAAACTTATATTGATTTTCACTTTTCAATGTTATCTAATTTTTTTAATGTTATCTAATTTTTTTTTAGAGACGGAGCTAGTATTAATAAAGTATATTAAATGAAATTCCAGTCAATCAAATCAATTGGGTGATGAAAAAATACTAGTGAGTGAGCTCTCACTACCCATAAGGTCAAAACTCCGGTAACAAATTAACCTGCAAAAATGATGCTAGTGGCCGACAATTTGTTCCTTCCCTCATATGCAAACAAATTCTACATTTTTCCCACACACGTCTCTTTCTCTCTCCAAATTTTTTTGCAATTAGATTTAATTTGATAAATTAGATAAGATTATTATAATAGATAAGTTAATGATATAAGAAAATTCATAACAATGTCATATATAAGTAGACTTGACTGATGATTTATGAATCTTGGTTGACAAAATTATCGCGAGCCAATTCAATCTCGAGAAATCTCAAGAATAACTTAATCATGCATGAACGACTGAACAATCTTGAGATATAGTTGTGCATACTTAAATTAAGGCATTAAGTTATAGTCTTGGATAAAAATACCAAAATTACAACCGTCGAATGAAGGTTGGCATTTGGATTGAATGCAAAGATAGTAGCGAGATTCCGTACAAAATATTATTCAACATATATCTAAAACTCAACTATATAATACTCCTATAGTCTAGAAAAGACAGATAAATAAATTAAAAAGGAACCGAAGTGGGAAAATTGCATTATTTAATTACTAGGACTTGAATTTCTTAGCGACATGCTCCGGCGAAGAGACGGCGGAGGAATCGTCGGAGCTGAAGTCGACGTCCACCACCCCTTTGGGGCTGCCGGGGAGCTTCCTCTTGTTGCACACGGTGGCCACCTCTTGTATCAGGCTGCAGCAATTCTCCACCTTATCCTGTTCCAATTTCCATCATCACAACTCTACTTAAATCACGTGACAAAATCAATCAAATTGCTTGATTAATACTCTCTCCGTCCCACATAATTTTACCCAGTTTTCCATTTTGGTCCGTCCCACATAATTTTACCGATTTCACTTTTACCATTTTTGGTAGTGTACCTCATATTCCACTAACTCATTCCTGCTCACATTTTATTATAAAACCAATACTTTAAAAGTGGGACCCACGTCCTACCAACTTTTTCAACCCACTTTCTATTACATTTCTTAAAACCCGTACCAAGTCAAATTGTGTAAAATTATATGGGACGGAGGGAGTATGTTTCGGAATTCGATTTCTACCTTGTTGATTCCGAGAATTCCGATGAGATGATCGTGATGTTCGACGCCGATTGTTGGCTCGACGCTGCTGATCACACACAGCATTGTGGCGGTGGCCAATGCAGACGGCGGATACCTCATGAATCTACAGTCTGCAGATCGATTCACACTCAAAAATTGAAGAGAGAGGAAGAAGAAGAAGAAACGATGATTAATTACCAGAAAGCAGAGAGAGAAGAAGGCAGTGACATCTCCGAAGAAACTCTGTAGAGGTGTCGCTGAACAGGCCTAACTTTCTGGCGATGCAATCGAGAAACGAAAGCGGAGTAACCGGATTCATCTTCCAATCGAGAGTGGAAAGGAGTAAAATCTCCATCCTCTGAATCGTTTTGGACTCGAAAACGTAATCGGTCTCCTCCGCAACCTGCAAATCCGATCTCAACAATCAGAGATGGAAAAAACAGAGGAAGAGAGATCCGAAGATACAACACATACCTGGAGATCTAAAAGCAAGGGCACATGAGTCTCCTCCACTTTGGCAGCCAACGAAACGCAGGCAACAGCAGCTAATTGCGCCATCCATGGCTTCTCGCCGCCAGATTGGAAGCTACGTTGTTGGAATCTATCGAAATAGTTAACCGCGAGCACGGCGGTGAGGGCAGAGAAGGAGTAGTGGTGAGCGACTTTAAGCATCCAGTGAACCGCGTCGGCTCTCACCGGCGCAGCGCCCGCGTGCGGTTGGTGGTCCTGCTCTTTGTGCAGTAGAGAGATGAGCTCGTCGTCTTCATCCTGAGGGGCGTTATGGTAATTGAGTATGTGTGTGAAGGAGGAGTTAATGTCAGCGTCCCAATGGCGTTCGTCCTCCTCGTGGCAGTAGAGGGCGGAATCGAGGAGGATTTGAGAGGTCAGTTGAGGATGAGAAGACATCTTCTTCCGAGAAGAAGAGTTTCGAGGCGTGCGCTCATTCTCTATTCAAACCGAGATGGATGCTTAGAGATGAGGTTGGAGCCATTTTAATGAGTAGTAGTAAGAGACGGATTTATGAGGCGTCTTTAATTACTCTCTCCGTCCCAGGTAATTCGAGACACTTTGATATGGTAATTCGAGACACTTTGATCTGGTACGCGTTTTAAGAAATGTAATAGAAAGTGAGTTGAAAAAATTGGTTGGATATGGGTCCTACTTTTAAAGTAGTATTAGTTTTATAATAAAATGTGAGTAGGAATGAGTTAGTAGAATATGGAGTCCACTATCAAAAATGGTAAAAGTGAAGTGAGACAAATTATGTAAGACGGTCTGAAATGGAATATTGGGTCGAATTATCTGAGACGAAGGAAACTTTTCTCATTGCTCTTGTAGTTGTATGTAAGAGATACATGGAGCGTGTGTTTTGGGCTTAATAAGGCCGTGATGATAATGGGCCCTGCAAAAAAAAAAAAAAAACATTATCCGGCACGTGAGTATTTGTACGTTTGAATTAGTGAAGAGATTAATCGATAATCAATTTTTTTTTAATGAAATGTTTCAAATTTGAGTCATAAACTATATGAGTATAATATCTGTATAAATTATTCCCTCTATCTTTCATCCTCTTTTGCTATTTATCTTACTTTCTTCTCCTACGGATATAATTTCGAAAAAGAACTCTTGGGGACAGAACTCAAGACCGGCTAAGAAAAGTCGTTGACAATCTGTTGGGGTTTTCTGCCACTTTTTGGATGGCGGAAATGTTATTTTTCTCCGTAGCTATCACAATCATGAAATTTGCATATTCTAATCGCACACTTTGACAAAACCATGTAAAATTGCACATCACGAAGAGAAATAGCTGGGGGTAGAGGCTGAACTGTCGTAGGATCGGAGGCCGATTTATGGAGATTCTTGATAATCGAGTCAGTCTCCCAATCAATTCTACCTAGAACTGTATGCATTTCTTACCAAACACCATTTTTTCTCTTTGGATCGACTATCTCAATATATCATTGACGACCATCCATCTCTCTCTCTTTGCCTTCCAATTGAATTCAAAAGAATCCAGAGCCTTTTCAATTCTATGTTCCGTATTTAACACAATTATATTTATATATAGTAAATTAGGATACAAAACAACATTTGGAAGAGAGGATATCATCACTTACTAAAATTGACGCTCCACTGCTCTATACGGCGTCTGAAATAATATCAGTATAAATAATTGGCTCGTTACCATTATCATTATATATATCATTTATGTTCACAATTATTAATTCATCGATGATGGTTATATCGAACCAAAATGATTGTATAATTTATGCTAATTTCGATATGACGAGAAACATCTAATTATGGGAGTTAATAGATGTTAGTTGATATCATGGTTAGAGACGAAATAATTTGAAGCGTGAGTGGCTGTAATTTCATAAATAAAGATAAAAATAATTGCATGGAATAAAATAAATGTATTAGTATAGCTGAAGGAGTTAAATATGTAGATGCAATTGGATCTACGTGTACCTATATGTGTATCTATGTTATTATGAGTCACGACCAAACAAAAGAATAAAAGCTTATAACTCGTGACTATCATTATAATGCTTGCTAGTAGGCCAATTATTTGAAGCTAGGCCGCATGCCCATTCTTTAAAATGTTGTCTAATTTATTTGTAAGATAACTATATTTAAGGGAATAGATTAATATACTTTATTTGTTATCTCTAATTATTAAAACAAAATTATTATTCACTTTATGAAATGAGAACAACATCACGTCATCAATAAAGAGGAATATATAATATCGAAGTGACATAAATAATTCTAGTGCTAAAGGAAAAAGAAAAGATTAAATAGCTAGCGATAATAAAAGAAAAAGATAAATAAAGAAGACCGGCGTTATAAAGATTAAAGACACCAATAAATGAAATCTGGAGTATTGTCTCTTTTATATTTAATCAGTCTTTTTGTGCCAATTTCTAAAAATGTTACACCCACTTTATGCACATTTAATACTAATTAATATTAATCCCAACCAATATATATCTTCGGTTATCTCTACATACATACATTTGCATGTGATCAGTAGTCTCATTTGAGAGGGTCCCACTTGTTAAAATTTGTGAGATATATCTAAATATGAGTATGATTAAACATCACTATTATCACAATGCAAGCTCTTTATTTAAAAACATGGTATTTGTCTTATAATTCAACGTTTGAATTGATGTTTGCAGTATTTAAATTGCGTCTTAATTTGTAGGAGCATAAAGCCTTAAAGAAAATTCATCTTAGCTTGAATCATATAAATAGTGGTTTTTAACCATATTAAGTAACATTTCATACCTCTAAAAAAGTATTCTTAGCATAATAAAAGAACTATTCAAACTAGGAAAATTTAAGCTATGATGCTTTATAAAAGGTTTCCACAATTGGTTTCTTTGTTTCTTAGTAAATATCTTCTTGATCTTACGTGTTCATCATACAAACAATTGTTTTCTTACTCCAGTGAATCAATATATAATCAAATGTGGGCTAGTCTTTTATTTAGCATTGAATCGGCATGTTATGCAACTTTAAACTTAGTAAAGATCGATAATTTTAACTTAGTAATAACTAATGAACCAACCCACCCTCTTTTCTTCATTCCTAGTGCTAGTTACTTGGATTAAATTAAACATTTAATTTATTTACCGATTACTATTATTTCATAGTAAGTTTCATTAAACATACTCCTTCCGTCACGGTTAAGATGACACATTGCTTAGCCGGCACGGGGTTTTAGGAGTTATTGGTTAAAGTGTTTAATTGGAGAGAGAAGGTGAGTGTAAGTATTAAAGTAGAGAGATAAAGAAAGATAGATATTTTAATAGGAGTGAGAAAAAGTGGTTGAGTGTATTAATTGGAGAGAGAAAGTTACCAAAAAAGGAAATATGTCATCTTAGTTGAGACAAACTAAAAAGGAAAACGTGACATCTTAAGCGGGACGGAGGGAGTAATAAGAAATTTGCAAACATCAAAAACTAGCCAAACAATGAAAAAAGTTTAGAACGTTAAAAAATAATCTATTTATAGCAGTACTAGGCATTAAAAGGCCCATACCACTTTTTTAATGTCTCAAATTCGTATACAAAAACTTGTGTATTTCATAAATACATCATGTCATACAGATACAACAAGAAAGAACTAAGACTAAAATAAAAACTAAAAACCATAAAAAAAAAAAAAAGGGTGAGAAACAATATATTTGCTGGACTCAAAACACACTGGGCCTATACATGGGAGATAAATGGACTTTATAGTATTAAGTATGGCATAGACATGATTTTATGTATTCCATTTATATCACAAACTATGCCCCTTTTAACATAGTATTATAATATTTTGGTATTTCCGTCTATTTAATGATTGGATTGTCTGAATTTAATATGCCAATCAAGTGCTCGTGCAAAGATATCTCCAAGTTCAAACGCTTTAAATATTGCATGCAATTTGTGAATATGTCTGAATTTAATATGCCAATTCAAATATATACTCCGTACTAAGAATCAACATTTGGAATCAAAGTTGTTAATAACAACACATAAAGTAATAATCGTAAACCCACGAACCCCAACCAATCTTTACGCCGCTCCGACTCCAAAGAGAACACAAATAAAACAAGGTTTGTGTATGTATTTTAGTTTTTAAAGTTCTCCCCACTTTTGTTTTCTTTTTTTTCTTTTTCAATCGTAGCCAACATAATTTATGTCATAGTTACGTTTATGCTTGCCGCATGTTGATACTAAGATAGTTTGTTTATA
Source organism: Salvia hispanica (assembly GCF_029641045.1). NCBI lineage: Eukaryota > Viridiplantae > Streptophyta > Magnoliopsida > Lamiales > Lamiaceae > Salvia > Salvia hispanica. The sequence goes on along the minus strand of NC_142692.1, from coordinate 69,672,556 downwards.
TTTTAAATAATTTATGTTATTATTTACGTTAATGTTGGCTTTTCCTTTCGCTCTTCGGTAGAAAGTGGAATTATTGTCAAGGTCAACCACCTCAACATATTCAACCAATGCAACAGTTTATGTCACAGCCTACCCTACCCGGCAAGGTAGTTCCATTTTTGTCATTATTATTGTAAACATCTACTCCCTCCGTCCGCTATTAGGAGTCTCATTTATAGGCGACACGAGTTTTAAGAAATGTAGTGTGTGATAAAAAGTTGTTGGAAGAGGTCCCACTTGTGTATATTAGTTTTAAAAGAAATATGAGTGAAATGAGTTAGTGGACGGTAGAACCCTTTTACCATTTATCGTAAGAGTGAATCGGAACTCTTATTCGCGGACAGACTAAAATGAAAAAACGGGACTCTTATTCGCGGACGGAGGGAATATTCAATTAGCAAACATGTTAACAATTAGCTATTGATAATTTTTTTTGTGTATTTTTCAGGAGGAGAAGAAAGAAACAGTTGTTGCATCAGTTAAAGAGAACGCTATGGATGAGGAACCTTTCATATATGCTACTAAGCAGGTACTGATTAATTCAGAAATTATTACTTCATGTATTTTTACGGTAATTCCTTGCATGTTCAGGAGGCAAAAAAGGCATTTAAAACACTATTAGAGTATGCAAATGTGGGGGCGGATTGGAGCTGGGAAAAGGTAACTTGAATCCTCTTCTATGTTCATCAATAATTGTTTTCAACTTAATTGTTAATACATATCAGGCTATGGAGGTAATAGTTAATGACATAAGATATGATGCTCTGAAAACACTTGGTAAAAGAAAGCAAGCATTCAATGAGGTAATATAATTACGTTTATAATTTATAGTAGCTATACCAACTTATCTTGCATATCTTTGATATTTGTTTGTTTAGTACATAATGCAAAGGAAAAAGATGGAGGATGAGAAGAGACGTCTCGTGCAAAGAAAATCTATGGAGGCGTTTATGAAAATGTTGGAAGTAAGATTTTCTTCTCCATTTGATCGATATACTTACATATGTATGCTTGAAACGATTTATGGACATTTGAGTGTAATGTCATTCTTTATTTGCCTAGGAATCTCAAGAACTCACAGCATCTACATGTTGGAGGTTGCAATTCTTTTCTTGCTCAAATTTTATCCCTGTATATTTTTAGTCTAACTTATAATGCAACAACCAGCAAAGCATTGACAATGTTCGGAGATGATAAACGGCTCAAGACACTTGACCTAGACGCGGTCCGTCAGGATCTCTTTAGAAACTATTTGATGGACATTCAGAATAGGGTATGAAATTTTCCTTTGAGTTTTGAGACATCCTATTATATCAAGATAGTTGGTTAATAGACAATAGATGTTGGATGTTATTATTAGTTTGTATATAAAGTATGAATTGGAATATAACAGATGAGGTCTTCAAGCAGTGACGAAGAGTATGCAAGAATTCTTGATGATGCTGTTTATCACTTGGATCTTCAGAGGTTGGTCTATTTAGCAAATTACTCCATTCGTCCCACAAGAATATGCACTCTTTCCTTTTTAGTCCGTCCCATAAGAATATGCATTTTCTAATTTTGGAAAGTCTATTCTCTCTAATTAGGTGGGACCCATTCTCCACTAACAATACTTTACTTACTTTTTCTCTCTACATCTCTCTTATTTTACCAATTTTACATTAAAACCCGTGTCGTCCTCAAAGTGCATATTCTTTGGGGACAAAGGGATTATTTATTTGTGAACACTAATTAATAGTAGTACCATTATTTATTTGTGAACATTAATTAATAGTAGTACCATTTATGTTGCCTTTTTTATAGTGTTAAACTAAAGATGGAGAAGATGGAGTTATACATAGACTCAGCGAATGAGGAAATTTGCACACATCCTGGTTCTTTATATGAAATTTGCATTAAATGTGGGCTACACATACAAGATGATTCCTCCATTCCACTCAAATACATTCATAAGGTTTCTCTCCAATATCCTTACTCATATAGTGTTTCGTACCAATCGGTCTTACTATTCTCCATGCAGAATCTGAGGATTGCTAAATATGAAATGGCTCGATTACGCGACAAAGGTTTCGAGGAGTTGGTTTGTCACAGGAAAAAACTTTATCTGGTCCTTGGTTTAGATGGCATACTAATGAATGCAATTAAACTCACCAATATTAAAGAGGAAGAAACATACTTAATCAACCAAAAAGAATCCCTGCCAGGTATGTTAAACTAATTGTTGGCTGCACCTTCGTTTGATATCGTCCGCTTTACTTATAGTATTATTAAAATTAGATACCTTGAAGAACAACTTGTTCAAAATGGAGAAGAGTAAAATGGTGACTAAGTTGAGGCCATTTGTGCACACTTTCCTAGAAGAAGCTAGTAAACTATTTGAGATGTACCTATATTCCATGGGTGAAAGAGGCTATGCCTTGGAAATGGCAGAACTACTTGATCCTCAAAATAAATACTTTCATTCAAGAATAATTTCACGTGATGATTGCACTCATGAGCATCAAAAGGGTCTAGACATTATATCGGGGCGAGAAAGCACTATCCTCATCGTTGATGATACATCATGGGTGAGAAGTTTAATTTTAATCTTAGGTAGTTATGTTAATGTTGTTTAATAGATTTACTAAAACTGTTTTAGGTATGGAGAGAAAAAATAGAGAATATGATATGGATAGACCGATATCAATTTTTTACCTCGAATATTGGTGTTAGCCTCTGTCAACAAAAAACCGATGAAAGTGAGAGTGAGGGGCCTCTAGCCACTGTTTTGAAGCTGCTCCAACAAGTACACACTTTGTTCTTTGACAAGGTATTATCTTTCTTATATGATTGACAATTTTTTATACAACACCGAAAATACTACCCAAGCACACACAAATTTAATCCAATGAGTTTGAGTCAATCTTTATTGAGTTTGTGCCTTTATCGTATCAACTCATTAGGTACTCGATAATTTTGGGTTAGGTTTGAGTTGAGTTCGAGTAACCTATTGAAAACTAACAATATTATTTTTTCTATAATACTTTAATTTTATTCTCGAACGTTTACATCCAAATTAAATCGTGTTAATCAGGTTTAATAGTATACTATCATGTTTTAATCGGGTAAATTGGGTTTGTGTCATTATCGTGTTGTTGTTGTGTCGTATTAACTCGTAGTATACCAATGTCGTTAGCTGGTATATTTCATACAAGTTTAAAAATAGCTGGTCGAGTTATTGTTGAGGTTAAAAGTGTAATTAACAGGTTAGGATATGATTAGGCCTTATTGGGTTATATCATTATCAAGTTGATTGATAGTGGCCTAACCCACATGATTTTACAGCCCTCTCTCGTATCTAATTTTTAATCGAAGTTGTCATTCTATTACCATCATTTATTAATTTTCATTTTCTCTCTAGGAACGCAAGGATAATATAGAGGAGCGAGATGTGAGACAAGTAAGTTTTGGCTCTACATTTTAGTATTTTGCACTACAATACATGCAAACACAAGAACCAAAAAGAAGAATGAGATGCTTTTAGATCATGCATGAGTTAAAGTATGTTTATTAATGCATTCAAATAGTTTTAGCTGCTTTACTTCACCTATTACGGTTGATTTAGAGATGATACATCATCTTGGCAGGTTGTAAAAACAATTGGGACGGAGTTTCTCGATCATTGCAAAGTATTTAAGAAGTGGATAGTTCCAATGCCGTGGTGTTTTGCAGTAAGGAGCCTCAAAATAGGTATCTTGTTGAGAAGAGCTAAGCAGCAGTCTAATAGCATAAGAACTAGGAACAACTAAAATTTTCTTATATGGATAACTATTCAATTTCATATAATTTTATACGTGAATCTAGAATATATTGATTAATCATATTATTATTATTACTTATTTCTATAGATTTTGGTTTGGATTTGATTATTGTAGTCTTATCTATATTTTTATTGTGTAATAATAGTTATTTGAAATATAAAATTTGGTCAAATTTTGGTTAATCTCATGACTTTTGGAAATGGAATATTAAATTATAAAGTTTCTGTTTTTCCCAATTGTCTTGTTTGTATAAAAATAGATTAGGTGATGTTAAAAACAACATTATTTCAATAAAATAAAAAAAAATAAAAGAAACAAAATAGTACTACTTAATTCTGAAGCACCATCTAACCAAATTTCTAAAAAGAACCATCTACACAACAGAAGCATTATCAAATAAAATTTTCCATATTCAGTGGAGTTAAGAATTCTCATCAAAATCAATTTCATGCAAAGCAATTGACACTTTATTAAATCGACACCAAAATCAGTTACCTCATTCTAGTGGTTCATTAAGAAACAATTCACACAATCATTAGAACCCTATGTGACTATGTGTGTGAAATGTGTTAATGTCTAATTTTGTTAAATAGCTTATGATCAAACGACAATCCACAAATAAAGGAGTCAGACGAATGTATTGTGTATGAGACGAACCGGGGGGGTAATAGCCAATAGGGGAATAAGAATTGTGAAAACAACTTTAAGATTGTATGTACATATAATGTTTCGTTTATGAGATTGAATCTCACGACTTAATCCTAGATGAATAATTATATAATAATAAGTTATAATTATCTCTTCCAATAAAAATACTCGCAAACTCAATCTTAAGTGGATAATTATATGGTAATGAGTTATAGTAAGTGAACTACAGCTATGTATATACCAAAAATTATAAGTTACTCCATAACAAATTGATTAAGATTGGATTATAAATTATATTTAATACTCCATCTGTCTGTGAATAGGAGTCTCATTTTCTTCCGGCTCAGGTTTTAAGAAATGTTAAGAGAAAGTGAGTGGAAGAAAGCAAGTGGAATATGATCCCACTTGTATATATTGATTTTAATATGTGAGTGGAATGAGTTAGTAGAATGTATGATCTCTTTCCCATTTATAGTGACTATGAACCGAGACTCCTATTCGCGGATGACCTAAAATGGAAAAAACAGAATTCCTATTCGTGCACGGAAGGAATAATTTGGTATTTTCATTTATTTAATGATGAGATCGTCTAATTTAATTTGTCAATCAAATGCTCGTGCAAAGATATCTCAAAATACAAATGCATTAAATACTACATGCAATTTGAAAATTTGATTGAATTCAAATATATATATAAAGAAACTAATTATCAACATTTGGAATCGAAGTTGTTGATAACAACATACTGTATAAAAAATAATTGGATCTACAAAACCCAAGTAGTCTTTCACCTCGCCGTCAACTTTAAAGAGAGAAATAAAATAAGCTATGTGTTTTAGGTAATGGACTATTTTCTTTTATATTCTATATTGTACTTACTAAGTATTTGATAGCAAAATTAGCAGTAGTATTAAAGTTTTTAAAGTGCTACCCCACTTTTTTGTTTATTGTAAGGTAACCTAATTTATGTCATAGACTCATATTACGTTTATGCTTGCCGCCTTTTTTTCAATGGTTTTTCTTATACGTAGCATATTAAACCTTAGAGAATATTCTAAATAGTTCAAGCTTTTAAAAATACCTCATTTTAAAATTGTTTAATTTCAGTCGAGGTCTAAGAACTAATACAATCTAGAAAGACATATGTGTAATGAAATATATCAATATAAAAATAAACTAACTATTATCTAAAATTTACCTCTATATTTGGTTATTTCAGTTATGCGGGATTTAATTATTTTTTATCACTACCCTATTTATTATACAGTGTATGTATATGTATACTCTATAGATACGTGTTAATTAAGTAAACTGTTAGTTTTATGTATATAGATACAAATTTTTCTATGAATACAAATTTTTCTTGGATATTTGTTAGAGTTAATAGTTATTTGGATTATAAAGTATTGCTAAATTATGGCCAGTCTTATAAAGTTTGAAATTGGAATATTAAATTATGAAATTTTATTTTTTTATTAGTTGTCTCATCTTTATTCAAAATGTCTTGATGATGTTCAAAATAACGTATTTTATTAAAATAAGTACTTTCATATTTTAATAAAACAAAGTTGTTTCAAATATCATCAAAATATGAAATTTCGTACTCCATCCGTGCTGTAAAAATATGTGCATTTTCTATTTTCATTCGTGCCTCAAAAATATGGGCACTTCCATTTATGGAAAGTTATCCCAATTTATAAATCAAGCTATTTATCCCTCCATTCCAAGATAAGCAAAACACTTCAGATGGACACATGATTTAACGAATTAATATTTAAAGAGTTAAAGTAGATTGCGAAAGTATGAGAGAGCGAATAGTAGAGAAGTAAAGAGATAATAAAGTATGTGAATAAAGCAAGAGGGATAAATTTTTGATAAAAAGGGAAACTACTCACTTATAGTGGGTGATAAGGCTAATTTCATGCATTGGTTATGTAGTGAAAAACATCACATTTCTGCTGGATCTAACAAGTTTTGTTAAGCCAGGTGTGTGTGTAGCGCTAGATCCAGGAGATGCTGGAGGAGGATATCTAGCGAGGAGCAGGAACGGAATCACGAGGAAAAGCTAGAGGAAGGAAGCCAAAAGCTGAGGGCAATCAAGTCAATCAATACCTCGCTGGGCCCCACCTCGAAGCTTATAAATAAAGGAGTGCGCAACAAGAATGGCAGATCGGTTACACTCCACACACAGTCACGCTCTTAGCACACACACTAGGGATATGGGAAATTTGGGGTGGTTTTCGTTTTCAGGAGTCTCGTATCAGTGCATCACCGTCCCTTGAGGGCGAAGAAACAATTGTTCTTTTAAAATTTCTGTTTGGTACTCAGTTCAGTCTCGAACTTCACGTTTGGAAGTCGAGCTTGTTGTTTTGTTGCTGAATCAGTTTATCCGTTCTATTTACATTTGATTTGCTTTGATGAAGTTAGATTTCGTGTTGATTATTATGATGCTTGCTATTTTGGTTTGTTTATTTGAGATGTTCTCTTGAATTTGTTGCTGAATATTTTAGGAGATTCGAGAATCGTGGTATTGAAGTTGTGTTCGGTTGGATTTTTGTTCTGATGCTTGGATCCGGAGTGGATTTAGCATCCGAAGTGTGGATCTGAACAGGGGAGGTGAAATTTGTGCATGAGATTATGGGGATTTTGTTCTGCTTGGTTTGCTTCGTCTAGTAGTGTGATTTCCGTCGTTGTTTCGTTTACCGTTAAAATTATGTTTCCAATCTACATCTGAGTTTGTTTTTCTCGATCTCTGCATTTATTTGTGTTCGTTGAAGAAGATGAAGTCATTTTCAGTTGATGCTTTAGTTAGTTAGGCTGCAGATTCGATTCTGTCCGTACTTACCTTTTTCAGAGTTTGGTCCCCACTTGTTTTAATCTCCTTGGTCTAGAGATGTTCGTAGAAGTCCCAGATCTAGTAGTTGATTTGATTTAGTTCTTATACATAATTCATTTTTTGCCTAGATCTAGCAGTTAGCATAGCATACTTTATTTCCAAATTCACTTAGTTAAATTCCTCAACCCAAAATATGCGTGGCAGCAGCCAACCCAAAAATAGCTTCCAAATCTCTATGCATGTACTATACGAGTCCATCCTTGTGGGATCGATCCCTACTTCCCTGTGCTAGTTTAGTATCTGTGGTTGAGGGTTTTGAAGGTTTGCTTGCGTACCAACGACCAGACTTCCAGTCTTGTGAGTCTCTAGACCTTGTGATCTAGTTGATTTACTGGATCTAGGAAGTGTGTAATTAGAAATTGATAGGATACAGCAAGCAAGAAAATCAACTCTTCAAATGGCGCCGTTGCCGGGGATGGATGGCGTAGTTTGTTTATGTGTTTAGAGATTTGGTGTAAATAGTTTTAATCTTTTGAATTTCGCTTTTGGCAGTTTATGAGCAAGGGCTCAAGGTCAGGAATCTGGAGCAACCCATCTTGGTCAAGGAACGTGCAGTTGAAGTGGCAAGTTAAGGAATCAACATCCGCCATAACTACCAGATCGGGGTTGTCAACTGTAGATCCATTTCCGTTTGAATCAGGGAGTGAAGAAGAGTGGAATTCATCGGGGAAAGAGGATTCACGGTCGTCGTCAGAAACTGAGCATTCGGAAAGGGAGGAAGAGGAGTCTGTAATGGCAAACTTAGTGGACCTAGACCCAGAGATTGGTTCGCTAACTGCACATCTCGACGGAGAGCCAGCTCATGCCATAGTGTCAAATCAACGTCAGCGGTCTATTGAGATCAAGACGAATGTGCTGGGCGTTTTACCTACATTCTCTGGACGGAGGAATGAGTGTCCTTATGAGTTTTTGAACGAGTTTAGTAAGCTATGTAGCATCCAGAAAAGGCCTAACGAAACTACCGAGGAGGACTATCGCCTGCGAGCGATTCCATTTGCATTGAAAGGAGAGGCAAACACTTGGTTGCTGAGGCTTCCACCTGACTCGATCACCACATGGAGGGATTTCAAATTGGAGTTCCTGGACTATTTCTTTCCGTCCAATAAGACAAACGCTTTGAAAAAAGAAATTCAAGAGTGTAAGCAGGACTACGATGAATCTTTAAGCCAATATTGGTCTCGGTTTAAAGGCCTGCTTGACGCTTGCCCAAATCACAGGATGACGGAGGCTGAAACATTTTATCTATTCTACGAAGGGGCAAATCCTGAGTCCAAGGACTTAATGAATTCCTCGAGCGGGGGGAATTTCACCAAGAATAAGGCAAGCGAGGCACGCGAGATTCTGGGAAGATTAATCGACGCGAAGAAGGCGTATGACTGCCCGCGTGCTATCATGAGGAGAAGCTCCGCGAACACAGTTAAGGAACGAGAAGGAGAAGAGGTTAGAGACAGAATAGATCGACTGGAGAAGGCACTGCTAAATGCCATTGAAAAGAAAAATACCCCTGGGTCGACTGATAAGGAAAAAAACCCAGGTCAAGAGGAACATCAGCTTCAATTTTACAATAATCCCTCACTCGATGGAGATTTCCAAGCTCAAGTGAATGCAATGGGGAATTGGAATCAAAGTAATCAAAATACCAACTGGAACCAGTGGAAGATTAAGGAGGCACCATGGAGGGACAATCCTTGTTTCAGATGGGCTGAAGGGAACCAACAACCACAGTCACAACACCCAGGTCCAGCGGAGAACCAGCAGACATGGCCCAGCCGGAATCAGGAAGGACCACAGCATAATTCTAACTGGGCAGGGAAGCAGCAAGAGGGGCTGAACAACTGGAATTTCCGTAACCAAGGGGATCAGCATAACTGGAACAACAGGAACCAGAGCAACCAAGGGAATTCTTATGTGCCACCGCATCAGAGGAACAATTCAGGAAACAATCAAAATTTCCAACAGAGTCACCCAGGTCCAGCAACCCAGTACAACAATAATCAAGGAGGTCAGGGAAATTTTCGCCAGAACCAGGTGGTTGGAACCAATCAAAATCAAGGATTTAATCCCAGTTCAATTCAAGGTTTCCGACCACAGCGGAATCTTGATGACATGGTGCATGACCTGGTAAATTTCCAACAACACATGCAGAATAACATGCAGGCTAACAATGACGTGGTGCACAAAATTCAAGATGCCCAGCAGGAGCAGAAGTCTGCCATGGACATGTTGGCAAAGCAGATGTCCCAGTTGGCCACGTCGCTGAACGAAATGCGGGGAAATGAAGGGAAATTGCCTGCCACTGTCAAACCACCAGACCGAGCAAATATTAGTCAAATTACCTTGAGATCGGGGAAAGGCTATGAAGGACCGAAGCAAGTGATAAACGAGGAGACACCCTCACAGATGAACGGAGAAAAGGGGAATCAGAAGTCTCGAGGAGATGATCCTGGACTCAGAGAAATTCCTATACAGGATGACCTCCAGGAGGGAGATTTAAGGGGATCTATGCCTCGACTAAGTGACCCATTTTTCCTTGATCCAGAACCTGAGTTGGAACTTAAAGAGGGAAGCAGGGAGACAGGTGCAGCCCCAGCAGGGAGTTCCACGAATGCAGTAAAGCGACCCAAACCATTCCCATATCGAGGAGAAGCCAAGAAAAAGAAAGATGATACTGAGGACCTTGTGGAAATATTTAGTAAGCTGGAGATTAACCTACCCTTTTTGCAGGCTCTGAAAATACCCACCTTCAGCAAGTTCATCAAGGAATTCATAGCAGGAAAAACCAAACCTGATGGGAAGATTGTTATAGGAGAAAATGTATCCGCCGTGATACAAAAGAGGAGGATGCCGTCAAAGTGTACAGATCCAGGTATATTCACTCTTCCTATTTCTATAGGTGATATTAAAATTGAGCATGCCATGTGTGATCTAGGTGCTTCGATAAATGTCCTACCGCTGTCAATATATAAAAAATTGGTGGGAGTCAGTTTGGTCGATACTAAAGTAGTGATTCAGTTGGCCGATAGAACATGCATATCGCCTGAGGGAGTATTGGAAAATGTCATAGTCAGAGTGCATGATTTCCTATACCCAGCTGATTTTCATGTGATAAAAATGAGGGGTAATGAATCTGCTGAGTCTAGTGGGGTGTTACTGGGGAGACCCTTCCTTCGCACCGCGAAGACTGTTATTGATGTGTTTGATGGAACCATATGCCTGGACTATCATGGGGAGAAATACACCTTCAACATTGAAGAAGCTATGAAAAAACCGCTTGATGTTGAAAACTTGCATGTTGTAGATGTAATTAACCCCCTAGTCCAAGAATATCTTGAGACTGAACTAATGCAGGAACAGTTTGACAATTCGGAGCTGAGCCAGACTGTAGAAAAGGAGGTGACAGGATGGTGTGAAACTTTTTTCACACAGGACTTGACAGATGATCAGATCAATGAAGCGATCATGGCATTCTGCCACCAGCCACTATCATTCCAATCAGCCAGATCTGTTCAGGAGAAGAGCCCAGACGAGGGAGCGAATCTAGAGGAAATGGCGCCAAGAAGTAAGGCGGAGAACCCTTTACCTCAGGAAGCCATCACACCGAAGAAGGAGTTGAAAACTTTGCCTGAAAATTTAAAGTATGCATACCTGGAGGAAGGAGAAACTTGTCCAGTGATAATTAACAGCCGCTTGACTGAAGACCAAGAGAGTGCGCTGCTGGAAGTAATAAGGAGGAACAAGAAGGCCATAGGGTGGACACTTTCTGACCTAGTTGGAATTAGCCCTGATCTTTGCATGCACCACATCAGACTAGAGGAAGGGGCAAAGGCTCGGCGTGATCCACAAAGGAAACTGAATCCAAACATGAGGGAGGAAGTGCTCAAGGAAGTTCTGAAACTACTGTCCCTTGGAATCATATACTCTATTCCAGATAGCGAGTGGGTCAGTCCGGTTCACATGGTACCGAAGAAATCTGGAATACAAGTGGTGAAGAATGACAAGAACGAGTTGGTGCCTACTCGACTGGTCACTGGATGGAGGATGTGCATCGACTATAGGAAACTAAATGAAGCCACCAAAAAGGATCATTTTCCTTTACCATTCATTGACCAGATGCTAGAGAGGCTGGCTGGCAAACAGTATTTCTGTTTCCTCGACGGATATAGCGGTTATTTCCAGATTTTCGTGAACCCAGAGGACCAGGAAAAGACCACATTTACATGCCCTTTTGGAACTTATGCCTACCGAAGGATGCCATTTGGTCTATGTAATGCACCAGGGACATTCCAACGTTGTATGATGAGTATTTTTTCGGATCTACTAGAGGTGTGCATCGAGATATTCATGGATGATTTCACTGTATATGGAGGCTCATTTGACACTTGTTTAGCCAGCCTTGACCTAGTGCTGCAAAGATGTCAAGAGAAACATCTAGTTCTGAATTTTGAAAAATGTCACTTCATGGTAACTGAGGGGATTGTTTTAGGTCATGTGGTCTCTGAAAGAGGAATACAAGTGGACAAGGCAAAGGTGGAAGTGATTGCAAAGCTACCTTACCCTACAAATCAAAAGGAAGTTAGAGGATTCCTCGGTCACGCAGGGTTTTATCGAAGGTTTATCAAGGACTTTGCAAAAATTGCGCAACCACTCACTCATTTGCTGCACAACGATGTGGAGTTCGAGTTTGATGAGGGATGCAAGAGGGCATTTCAATTGCTCAAGGAGAGACTAGTGTCCGCACCAATTATCAGGGCACCGGACTGGAATCACCCTTTTGAGATAATGTGCGACGCGAGCGATTTCGCTGTGGGAGCCGTCCTAGGGCAGAAGATAGATGGGAAAAACTACGTAATTTTCTATGCGTCCAAGACACTAAATCAAGCTCAGAAGAATTACGATACTACGGAGAAGGAAATGTTGGCTGTCGTCTACTCGTTCGAAAAATTCCGCCCTTATCTTCTTGGGTCAAAGGTTATTGTTTTCACTGATCATGCAGCAATAAAGTACTTGCTAGCTAAGAAAGAATCAAAGCCAAGGCTAATTCGATGGGTCCTACTTCTACAGGAGTTTGATTGGGAAGTAAGAGACAAAAGAGGAACAGAGAATCGAGTGGCTGACCACTTGAGTAGAATTCATCAAGGAGATACGGACGAGGCTATTCCCGATGTTTTTCCCGAAGAGCATTTGTACTATATGGACGAACCACCTAGACCGATAAGCTGGGAATCTGTCTTAGTTTTAACCGGTCCAGGAGAATCTGATCGAGGAAAGCGCGTACGTAACGCAGAACCATGGTACGCAGACCTGGCAAATTACTTGGTCACGGGAGAGGTGCCAAGTTCAGAGGAAGCCTCCCGGGCCCAGAAGATGAAGCTTAAAAGCGAAGCCAAATATTACTTCTGGGATGATCCTTATCTTTGGAAGATGTGTGCAGATCAGATAATTCGACGTTGCATTCCTGAATGGGAACAAAGAGATGTACTCCATCATTGTCACTCCTTGGCGTGTGGAGGGCATTTCGGACCAAGGAGAACCGCAAGGAAAGTTCTAGACAGTGGATTCTACTGGCCTACATTGAACAAGGATGCCTTTGAATACTGTCAATGCTGCGAAAGGTGTCAACAGACAGGGGGAATCTCGAGACGAGATGAGATGCCCCAAGTACCCATAGTGATCTGCGAAATTTTCGATGTTTGGGGGATGGATTTTATGGGCCCATTTCCGTCGTCGTACGGAAATGCTTACATATTGGTCGCTGTAGACTACGTTTCCAAATGGATAGAGGCGAAGGCTACGCCCACTTGTGAGTCTAAAGAGGTGGCCAAGTTTCTGAAGTCAAACATTTTCAGCAGATATGGAGTTCCTAGAGCGATTATCTCAGATCAAGGAACACACTTCTGCAACCGCACTATAGAAGCGCTCATGAGGAAATACGGCGTGCATCATAGATTGTCTACACCATATCACCCCCAATCGAATGGGCAAGCTGAAGTCTCTAATAGGGAGATAAAGAGTATTTTGGAAAAATCAGTTAACACCACAAGGAAGGATTGGAGTAAACGCCTTGACGATGCTTTGTGGGCGTATAGAACTGCTTACAAGACACCAATCGGGATGTCACCTTATAGGTTGGTGTTTGGGAAAATGTGTCACTTACCCGTGGAAGTGGAGCACAAGGCATACTGGGCCATTAAGGAAATGAATATGAAGTCTGTGGCATGTGAAGAAGAAAGGAAGCTGCAATTACAGGAGCTGGAGGAACTACGGCTAGAGGCATTCGATTCAGCAATGTGGTACAAGGAAAGAACGAAGCTCTGGCACGACAAGAACCTCCGGGTCAAGGAACTTCAGGTGGGGCAGAAAGTACTTCTATTTCAGTCCAGACTCAAGCTAATGCCAGGGAAGTTGAAGTCAAAGTGGGTAGGTCCATATACCATCGTTGGCCTCCGCGCACACGGAGCAGTGGAAATCCAGGGAAGTGCTCCTAACTCGGTCCCTTTTCTTGTTAATGGCCATAGATTGAAAGTCTATAGGGATAATTCTGAGCTATGCGTAGTGGAGGAAATACCACTACGTGCGCTCTCAGTTATCACTTAGCCAGACAAAGGAATATTCTCGATGAACTCCTGGGTCAAGGGAAATGTTATGTTTTTACACACTGATCCAGGGGATTCGAGAATATTCAAAGGTAATTGTACATAGTTTAATTGCTTTAGAAGACAAAGAAAATCCAAACAAAATAAAAATTCAAAAATTTCCAAAAATATTTTCGAAGACCCAAACTCAAAGGGGGTTTATGTCTCGTACTTTAACCTTGACCCAGGAGTCTGGGGTCTTCATATTTTTTTAGGTCGCGGTCAAGGGAATCAATTAGAGGAAGCTGAGGAGGCCATGCCAAGTGAAGAGGTGGAAGAGCTTAGGAAGGAGGTGCAGGAGATGAGGAAAGAAGTGCAGGACATGAAAAAGGAAATGCAACTGATGAAAAAGGAGATGATGAAGGAACTCGGGGGAATACGGAAGGAACTCAATGGGAGTCGGGAAGAAGTAAAAGTTCTGAGCAGCAACGTAGCAGATTTGGCCACGAAATGTGCCAAACAAAGTGAAAGAGTGGCGGAAGCTGTGGAGATATCTACGCGGATGTTGAAATGGCTGCATCAGACGCTTCCCTTGACCCAGTCGAAGTCGACTCCTGGGTCAAGTGGCGAGGCACAGAAGATCATCCACAGCAGTCCCTCGATCAAGCCATTCCAGCAGTTGACCACCCCGACTATTCCCGAGAAAGTTCCAAATCCACCGAGGACGAAAATGCTAATGAGGAAACCAGGACTCGATCAAGCTGCAGAAGGAAAGGAAGAGCTGGAGCAACCAGCGAAGAAGAAAGTGAAAACAAACCGCCCCAGTGTTCCACCACCGTCTGGCTCTCGCGGGAGCCAGCCCCAGAAATGAGCAATTTCCCCAGACCAAGTAAATTTTAGTTTTTGTGTTTCTTTTTCTGTGTTTTATTTCCATGCGTTGCTGTGTTTTATGCTATCTTCTCCCACTTAGCCCAATGCTTGGTCTAAGTGTGAGAAGTTCTATGTTTTCTGTTGGTTTATTCTTCTCCCACTTAGCCCGTTGCTCGGTCTAAGTGTGAGAAGTGAAATTGTTGTTTAATTCTGCATTGAATTCTCTGTTTTCCCCCCTTCACGACGATGGCTTGAGGACAAGCTTGAGTGAAGTGGGAGGGGGAGAGGAATCAATGCAGTGTTATTATGCTTTGAGGAGTTGTAGGTCTAGGATTGTATCGCATGAACTAGTGGATATAATACGGCAGATTCCCTTAGGGAGAGTAATTGAAAATAGGAGGTATTCCAACTTAGAAGCCTGATTCTTTAGTAAGCCGAACCAATCTGAATGAAGCAAGAACGATAGTAAATGCCTTTACTTGCCTAGTTGTGAAGCCCTACTCTAGAGGTGAGTTATAAGCCTGTGATAACACTTAGAGCTAACACATGTCAAAAGTCTGCCACTGAATGCTGAAGGAAAAGAGAAAAGAAAAAAATAATAAAAAAAAGGGAAAGGAGAAAATATATAATCATAAAATCTGGAGGTATAAGCTGGACGAAGTCCAGAGGAGGAAATAAAAAGAGAGAAAAAAATCAAGGAGGTATAAGCTGGACGAAGTCCAGGAAATCAAGGAGGTATAAGCTGGACGAAGTCCAGAAAGAAAGAAAAAAAAAAAAAAAAAAAAAAAAAAAAGAAAAAAAAGGGGGATAGTGACGGAGGATAGAAGGAGAAATTCTCATAACCCGAGGCTTCAGTGGTTTGGCAATAACTTAAGAGAGAATCGGTCCTAACATCCCTGGTAAGGAATGAGCGATCGAGTGAATCTAACAATTGGGGAAGTAACAGGCTATCTTGACGAGCTGACAGATTGGCTAGGTAGAGGGGAGAAAAGGGCCTATTTGGAGGAGTGCAGCCTGTTGGATTGATCTTAATCTTGTGGGGACGGTTGCCTAAAAGTTGAAACCAGTTCATGCATATGTGTTTATATGTTTTCATCCTATGTGATTATGTACTCTTTGTTTTAGTGTCTAGCTTTGCCTCAGTTGTGTCTAGGTGTAGGAGTTTTGTCTAGAGTCTGTAGAGTCGGTCAAGGGGATAACCATGCTTGAAATTCGCCTTATTCTTCTTTTCTTCTTGTCTTTATACTTGAGGACAAGTATGGTTTAAGTGTGAGCAGTTTGATAAGGCTAATTTCATGCATTGGTTATGTAGTGAAAAACATCACATTTCTGCTGGATCTAACAAGTTTTGTTAAGCCAGGTGTGTGTGTAGCGCTAGATCCAGGAGATGCTGGAGGAGGATATCTAGCGAGGAGCAGGAACGGAATCACGAGGAAAAGCTAGAGGAAGGAAGCCAAAAGCTGAGGGCAATCAAGTCAATCAATACCTCGCTGGGCCCCACCTCGAAGCTTATAAATAAAGGAGTGCGCAACAAGAATGGCAGATCGGTTACACTCCACACACAGTCACGCTCTTAGCACACACACTAGGGATATGGGAAATTTGGGGTGGTTTTCGTTTTCAGGAGTCTCGTATCAGTGCATCACCGTCCCTTGAGGGCGAAGAAACAATTGTTCTTTTAAAATTTCTGTTTGGTACTCAGTTCAGTCTCGAACTTCACGTTTGGAAGTCGAGCTTGTTGTTTTGTTGCTGAATCAGTTTATCCGTTCTATTTACATTTGATTTGCTTTGATGAAGTTAGATTTCGTGTTGATTATTATGATGCTTGCTATTTTGGTTTGTTTATTTGAGATGTTCTCTTGAATTTGTTGCTGAATATTTTAGGAGATTCGAGAATCGTGGTATTGAAGTTGTGTTCGGTTGGATTTTTGTTCTGATGCTTGGATCCGGAGTGGATTTAGCATCCGAAGTGTGGATCTGAACAGGGGAGGTGAAATTTGTGCATGAGATTATGGGGATTTTGTTCTGCTTGGTTTGCTTCGTCTAGTAGTGTGATTTCCGTCGTTGTTTCGTTTACCGTTAAAATTATGTTTCCAATCTACATCTGAGTTTGTTTTTCTCGATCTCTGCATTTATTTGTGTTCGTTGAAGAAGATGAAGTCATTTTCAGTTGATGCTTTAGTTAGTTAGGCTGCAGATTCGATTCTGTCCGTACTTACCTTTTTCAGAGTTTGGTCCCCACTTGTTTTAATCTCCTTGGTCTAGAGATGTTCGTAGAAGTCCCAGATCTAGTAGTTGATTTGATTTAGTTCTTATACATAATTCATTTTTTGCCTAGATCTAGCAGTTAGCATAGCATACTTTATTTCCAAATTCACTTAGTTAAATTCCTCAACCCAAAATATGCGTGGCAGCAGCCAACCCAAAAATAGCTTCCAAATCTCTATGCATGTACTATACGAGTCCATCCTTGTGGGATCGATCCCTACTTCCCTGTGCTAGTTTAGTATCTGTGGTTGAGGGTTTTGAAGGTTTGCTTGCGTACCAACGACCAGACTTCCAGTCTTGTGAGTCTCTAGACCTTGTGATCTAGTTGATTTACTGGATCTAGGAAGTGTGTAATTAGAAATTGATAGGATACAGCAAGCAAGAAAATCAACTCTTCAGTGGGACATACCAAAAAGGAATATAACTCGCTTATCTTGGGACGGAGGGAGTACAACTTATACCATCATTAAGACACTAATAATAATGTGAGTCCTACCATCAGTTAACACTACTTTAACTATCATTCTCCTCTTCTTTCTTACTTTATCAATTTTGTCTTAATTCTCGTGTTATATCATATGTCCATATTTTTGTGGGACAGAGGGAGTATATTAAAGGAGAAATTGAGAAAAACTTAAATTTTGTGATTTAATATTCCGATTTCAAACTTCGTGAGATTGACAAGAATTTGACCAAAATTCATGATATAAATGACTGTTAACTCTATTTATTAAAGGTGATAGAGCGGTTGGTCCGAGTCAATTGGATATGCCTCAAGGTCAAGGTCAAGGTCAACCACCTCAACATTCTCAACCAATGCAACGGTTCATGACGCAACCTACCCTACCTGGCAAGGTAGTTCCATTTATGTCGTTATATAATGGCGCGAGATTTTAGAAGATGTTGTTTTGTGTGTTTAGTGAAAGAGAAAATAGGTAGATATGACATCTTTTATTCCTTTTATTGGACAAACTAAAAAGACATATGCAATTGCACCCAAAATGGAATACGATACAACTAAACTATAATGAGATAGATGGAGTACATATAATATGTGACATAAGGGACACAATTTCCAGGTAGACTTCACAAAAATAGTGGTCGATAAATGATAATAGCTTTTTCTCTATTGTTCAGAAGGGGGACAAAGAAATTGTTGTTGCACCAGATGAAGAGAAAACTGTGGATGATAAACATTTCATATATGCTACAAAGCTGGTATTGACTTAATTCATTAATTATTACAAACATGGATTTATATGGTAATTGCTTGCCCGTTCAGGAGGCGAAAAATGCATTTAAATCACTACTAGAGTCTGCAAATGTGGGGACGGACTGGAGCTGGGACAAGGTAAATTGAATCTTGTTCTCGTAAATTGAATCTTGTTCTCTTTTCATCTATGCTTACTTAATTGTTGATATATATCAGGCTATGAGGGTGATAATTAATGACAAAAGATATGGTGCTCTGAAAACACTTGGTAAAAGAAAGCAAGTATTCAATGAGGTAATATAATTATGTTTATAATTTATTGTAGCTACAACAATTTATTTTGCATATCTTTGATATTTGTTCTTTTAGTACTTAATGCAAAGAAAAAAGATAGAGGCGGAGAAGATACGTCTCATGCAGAGAAAAACAATGGAGGTGTTTATGAAGATGTTGGAAGTAAGATTTCGTTCTCCATTTGATTGATATTCTCACACATGTCTGCTTGAAACAATTTACAGACATTTTAGTATAATGCAATTCTTGGTTTGCCTTAGGAATCTCAAGAACTCACAGCATCTACATATTGGAGGTTGTATTTCTTTTCTTGCTCAAATTTTATTCTTGAATTTTTTAGTCTAACTTGTAATGCAACAATCAGCAAAGCATTGACAATGTTTGGAGATGATAAACGGTTCAAGGCTCTTGACCTAGATGCGGACGGTCAGGATCAATTAAGAAACTATTTGGTGTATCTTCAGAAGAAGGTATACAATTGTCCTTTTGAGTTATGAGACATCCAATTATATCAAGATAGTTGGTTGATAGAGGATTTATATATGTTTGGTTTTATAATTAGTTTATGTATAAAGTAATAAATTGGAATATGACAGATGAGGTCTTCAAGCAGTGATGAAGAGACTGCAAGAATTCTTGATGATGCTGTTTATCACTTGGATCTTCAGAGGTTGGTCTACTTTGGAAATTTAATTGTCAACATTAATTAATAGTACCATTTTTGTTGCCCTTTTGTAGCGTTAAACTTAAGATGGAGAAGATGAAGTTAGACTTAGACTTAGACTTAGAGAATGAGAAAATATGCACACATCCTGGTTCTATACATGAATTTTGCATCAAATGTGGGCTACATGTACAAGATGATTCTGCCATTCCGCTTAAATACATTCATAAGGTTGGTTCTCTCTAACCTTCTTATTTATATAGTATTTCATATCAATAATCTTATTATTTTCTTTACAGAATTTGAGGATCGCTAAAGACGAAATGACTAGATTACGTGACAAAGGTTTCGAGGATTTGGTTTGTTGCAGGAAAAAGCTTTATCTGGTCCTTGGTTTAGATGGCACACTACTACATACAATTTGGCAATCCGATATTAAAGATAATGAAACATTCTTAATCAACCAAAAAGATTCCCTGTACCTTAAACCTACTTGTGGAGTGCACCTTAGTTTTTGATATATTCTACTTTGACTTAAAGTTTTATGAAAATTGGATACCCTGATGAACAACTTGTTCAAATTGGACAAGAGTAAAATTATAACTAAGTTGAGGCCATTCGTGCACACTTTCCTTGAAGAAGCTAGTAAACTATTTGAGATGTACATATATACTAAGGGTGCAAGAGGCTATGCTTTGGAAATGGCAGAACTACTTGATCCTCAAAATAAATACTTCCATTCAAGAATAATTTCACGAGAGGACTCCACTCATGAGCATCAAAAGGGTCTAGACATTATTTTCGGGCGAGAAAGCACTATCCTGGTTGTTGATGACTCAGTATGGGTGAGAAGTTTAATTTTAATCTTAGCGAGTTCAATTCATGTTGATTAATAGATTTCCTTGAATTATTTTTAGATATGGAGAGAGAAAGTGGAGAATGTGATACGAATAGATCAATATTACTTTTTTGCCTCAAGATGTCCTGATAGCCACACTCAAAGAAAAACCGATGAAAGTGAGAGTAAGGGGCCTCTGGCCAATGTTTTAAAGGTGCTCCAACAAGTACACACCTTGTTCTTTGACAAGGTATTGTCTCTACTCTTTTATAGGTTGACAATTTTGGTTATGACTTGGATCAGACTTTATTGAGTTTGTGTCTTAATTGTGTCAACCCATTTGATACTAATAATATTAGTATTTAAATTATACATTAGTTTTATTTTCTGGGTTCATTTGAATAAGAATTAAATCGTGTAAATGAGGTTTAATCGTGTAAATTGTGTTCTTGTCATTATCGTTTTGTTATTGTGCCACATCAACCTATATTATATTGTGTCATTAATGGGCACATATCGTGTGTGGGTTTTTAAATAGCAGGCTTGAGTTTGTGTTCAGGTTCAAACTAGGTCTTATTGGATTAGGTCATTATCATGTTAAACCGATAACGACTCAATCCACACGATTTCCCAATCCTAATCTCATTCCTAATTATTAAGTGAACTTAAGTTCATTAACTTCATTTATTAATTTTCTTTTTCTCTTTTAGAAACGCAAGGATAATATAGAGGATCGAGATGTGAGACAGGCAAGTCTTTGCTCTACGTTTTAGTATCTTGCACCATAATACATGCAAACACAAGAACCAAAAAGGAAAATGAGGTCCTTTTAGGTCATGCATGAGTTGAAGCATGCTTATTCTTGCATTCACGAATTTTCGCTACTTTTGCTTCACTTATTGAAATTTCTTAGGGATGATACATCATCTTGGCAGGTGGTAAAATCAATTGGGCCAAAACTTTTCTATCATTGCCAATTATTTGAGAAGTGCAGAGTTGGGACGCTGTGGCGTTTCGCAGTAAGAAGTCTCAAAATAGGTATCTTGTTGAAAAGAGCTAAAAAGTAGTGCAATAGCATAGCAACCATGAGCAACTGAAATGTTCTTATATGGATATCTATTCAACTTCATTTATTTTGTACGTGAATCTAGAATTTATTGGTTAGTCATATCATTATTATTTATTTCTATAGACTTAATTTGTTAAGTCTTATCTTTATTATTAAGCAATAATAGTCATTTAAAACATGTAGTTTATTTAGTTCTGGTCAAGCCCATAACGTTTAGAGTTTGGAATTAGAATATTAAATTATGAAGTTTCAACTTGTTCCAATGTTATATGGCGTAGTTTTTCTACGGTAGTAAAGAAAACAAGAGTGAGTGAGAGACAACCAACATTAACCCCAACACTAAAGCTAGAAATTTAATTTCAACAATCAGCATGTGCAACTTAATTAAACATTATAGTGAGAAGTTCAACATGTATTAACCTCAAGCTAAAAATAAATCTATGTTCAATGACTTTTCCTTCCTATTGTGATTTACAAACACACCATATCTCAAGATGACTAATTATATACTACTGATATTCAACCAATGCATCAACAACCCTTAGCTTGTTGGAATCGGGCATGGTTAAAGGATTTTGACTTGAAATGGCAAGACTAAATACAAGAGCGGCCCACATTTGATTGTATTGGAGTAAGAAAGCAATTGTTTCATTATACTCATGAAATCAAATGCTTTTCTTTTTTACATGGCCTTGTGTTGTACTATGATCAACACGTATGATATGATCAAATATCAATTTAGAATTGCAGTGATGAATAAAACGCATCCCAATACACAGACTACGATTTTATTGCTTAATATTGCCGATGTAATTAATGCCTAGTTTTATTAAAAAAAGATTTTTTTTATATTTTAAATCTTTACATTGTTTGGCTTATGGAGTATATTTTAAAAAAAGACTAGTTCTATAAATGTTTTTGACTATGACATATTTGTAACATGTCGATTATATAGGAGATATAAGCGAAATAATAAAATAAACAGGTTCCATATATATAATCAAAAGTACTAATACCAAGTAGGTAAACGATCACTATAAAGCTTCCTATATATAAACACGACTTACTTTTAATTTATATTTTGTATGAAAAATAATGCTAGTAAGAAATCTTAGCACTCGAATCAGAGAAAGAAAATTGATTTCTATAAAAACAGTAAAAAAATTCCTTAACATTTTGCACACATGTGCAATGCTAAATAAAAGAGCAGCCCACATTTGATTATATGTGGATTCAGTGGAGTAAGAAAACAATTGTTTCATATATTCATGAAATCAAAAGCTCTCCTTTCCTTTTTACATGGCCTTGTATAATATGATCAACACGTAAGATCAATTAATGAACCAATAAATGTATTAAGCATAACTGTT
Source organism: Salvia hispanica (assembly GCF_029641045.1). Lineage (NCBI taxonomy): Eukaryota > Viridiplantae > Streptophyta > Magnoliopsida > Lamiales > Lamiaceae > Salvia > Salvia hispanica. The sequence continues at coordinate 69,650,015 of NC_142692.1, read as the reverse complement.
AATTAATACCGCGGAGAGAGCGAGGAATGAAATCTTTTTTAGGTTTAATTTATTTATAATTTAAAATTAAAAAAAAAATTGTAATGTTTTAAATCTTTTCCTACATTGTTTGGGTTATGTTTTTAAAAAGGACTAGTTGTATTCATATTTTGAATATGAATAGGACATATTTGAAACCTGTGGATTATAGTGAAATGATGGGTATAGTTTGACTTTGTAGGCTATCAAAATCAAATAAGAAATTTTAGCATCAATAATAATAATAAAAAATAAAAACCTTTACATTTTGCAGACATGTGCAATACATAAATTTGTGACCAATAAATACTTTAAGTCCATTTCTCTCCCATGTATAGGCCCAGTGTGTTTTGAGTTCAACAAATATATTGTTTCTCACTTATTTTTTTTATATTTATATTTATGGTTTTTAGTTTTAATTTTAGTCGTAGTTCTTTCTTGTTGTATGACATTATTTATTTATGAAATACACAAGTCTTTGTATATGAATTTGAGACATTAAAAAAGTGGTATGGGCCTTTTAATGCCTAGTATTACTATAAATAATGTTTTAAACTTTTGTCATTGTTTGCCTAGTTTTTTATGTTTGCATGCAAATTTCTTAGTATTATGTTTAGTGAAACTTACTTGTATGAAATAATAGTAATTGGTAAATAAATTAAATGTTTAATTTAATCCAAGTAACTAGCACTAGGAATGATAGGAATGAAGAAAAGCGGAACGGATCACCTAATCTGGATCCTAATACATTTCCTACTTCACCCCTCACAAACATAAAATATAATGGTAGGGTCCACTATCATGTTTGTAAAGGGTGGAGTAGGAAATGTATTAGGATCTGGATTAGATGATCCTTTTCGGAAGAAAAGTGGAACGGATCACCTGATCCGAATCATAAGTTGGTTCATTAGTCATTACTAAGTTAAGATTGTCGATCTTTACTAAGTGTAAAGTTGCATGACATGCCAATTCAATGGTAAATAAAAGACCAGCCCACATTTGATTATATGTTGATTCACTGGAGTAAGAAAACAATTGTTTGTATGATGAACACGTAAGATCAAGAAGATATTTAATTAAGAAACAAAGACACCAATTGTGGAAACGTTTATAATTACAAGAAAGAATAAAATCTGATAATGCGCGTATGCTTTTAACGCTTATATATTAGTATTCCCTTATGTAGACATGTAAGTCTTCGTCAGGTTTTTTATTTTTTCTTTTTCTTTTGATCATTTTTGCAAAAAAAATTTAAATACAAACGCGGATATATGTGCTATGAAAAAGACTAGTGCCGACCAAACTTGATTATATATGTTGATTCATTGAAGTAAGAAAACAAATGTTTGAGTGATAAGAAGAGTTTTTTTTTTTTTTTTTTTTTTTTTTTTTTTTTTTTGAAAAAATTTGTGAAAACATTTAGAATTACAAAAAGGAAATACACCGCCTATGCTTTTAATGCTCATATTGCCTATTTGTGAACTTTTTATGTATGTTTTTTAGTTTCTATTTTAGTCTTAGTTCTTTGTGTTGCGTTTCATGATTTTCTTATGAACTAATAGTAGTAAGTACATAAATCATTGTTTAATTTAAATCCAAGTAACTGGCACTAGTAATGAAGAAAAGAGGGGTAGGATGGTTCATTACTAAGTTCAAATTGTTGATCTTTACTAAGTACATATAAATTTGCATAACATGCCAAGTCCATTCTTTAATTATCTTCAAATGGCAAGATCCAATAATAAATAAAAGAGCGGCCCACATTCGATTAGTAAGAAAACAATTGTTCGATCAAATATTAATTTAGAGTGGAAATGATGAATAAAACGCGTCCCAATATTGCCGATGTAATTAATTCCTAATTTTAGTGAAAAAAGATTTTTTTTTTTTTTAATGTTTTAAATCTTTACATTGTTTGGCTTATGGAGTATACTTTAGAAAAAGACTAGTTGACTATGACATATTTGTAACTTGTCGATTATATAGGGGATATAAGCGAAATAATAAAATAAATAGGTTCCATATATATATATATAATCAAAAGTACTAATACCAGGTAGGTAACCGATCACTATAAAGCTTACTATATATAAACACGACTTACTTTTAATTTTTATTTTGTAGGATAAATAATGCTAGTAAGAAATCTTAGCACCCGAATCAGAGAAAGAAAATTGATTTCTATAAAAATAGTACATTTTGCAGACATGTGCAATGCTAAACAAAAGAGCAGCCCACATTTGATTATATGTTGATTCAGTGGAGTAAGAAAACAATTGTTTGATTATATTCATGAAATCAATTAATGAACCAATAAATGTATTAAGCATAACTGTTAATTAATACAGCGGAGAGAGCGATGAATGAAATATTTTTCAGGTTTAATTTATTTATAATAAAAAGAAAAAGATTTTTGTAATGTTTTAAATCTTTTCCTACGTTGTTTGGCTTATGTTTTTAAAAAAGACTAGTTTTATTAATATTTTGGATATAAATAGGACATATTTGAAACCTGTGGATTATAGTTTGAGTTTGTAGGCTATCAAAATCAAATAAGAAATTTTAGCAGTGAATAATAAAAATAATTTTAGCACTGGAATCAGGAAATTAAAGAAAATTGATTTCAATAAAATTGAAAAATAAAACAAGAAAAAGGCAATTAAAAACCAATGCGACTATAAGATGATTACTTAGTGAGGGCTGTTTTAATAATTATGGAAAACATGAGTACTCGTTATTTACAGAGGCCGAGGAGAGCGACGAATAAAATGAATATAGATTTTGCAGGCATGCGCAAATTAGGAGCAGAAATCGAAAGTAAATTCATAAATCCAATAATATCCAAAAGGCAAAGATGACACAAATTATATAGAGTATTTACATACATATGTATGTAAATAAATTATTCAATCTACTAGTATGTACAATAAGGCATGAGTATTTAATAATTAGGAGGCATTAGTATTTAATACTACTAATAATTAGGCATCATATGACTAGTAATTACTATTTACGAGGCATGATATGAAGACCTGCTTCAGATGGTAGCGATTTCTGGAGTCCTCCTCTGAGCTGTAGTAGGAGGAGGAAGGGGATTGATTCGGCGGTGGGCGAGGGGGCGTCGGAGTCGGCGGAGACGGCGGTGGGCGAGAGGGCGGCTTCGGTGGCGGAGTCGGCGGTGGTGTCGGTGGTGGGGGTTGTCCTGCCATTTTCTGTGAGATCTCTGTTTTTTTCTCTCCGTGTGAGTGTGAGAGTGTTCGTGTGTGTTGTGATAAATATATAGAGAGAGTTTGTTTCTATTTCAGCTCACCATGGAAGCGGCCTCCCCAAGTCTTCCCACTTTCGGGACTTGGGGTGCTTTCATTATCATCACTTATACCATAAAATCCAACCTTTTTCCAACTCTCTCTAAATTTGTCTACTCATTTCTACTTAATCTAAGCGGAAACAACCACCAAACTCCCTCATTTACTTACATATCACCACATTTAGGCTACTCTTTTTGCAGCCAGGGGTGGAGCTTCAGATCATGTTTCCATCCTCGACCATCCTTGCTTTTATTTTATGTGTACATTTTAGGGAATCCACCCTTATAACTTGCACACTCTCTTTAATCTTTAATCAATATAATGCAAAACAACTTACTATTACAAATTCTAAACGTCTTTATGATATTATTCATTCAAACTAATTCTCTCTCACAATACATTATTCTATTTCGAATGTTCCACAAATTACAATTCAACCACATTACTGAGCCCAGTTTGGTCATTATTTGGAATTTCTCAACGACTTTCAACCCATTTAATTTATGACAACACCACTCATGCATCATCAAAAATAATTTCTGACCAAAGTAATCATTTTGCCATCACATGCCATAATTGCAAGTTTAATTCTTAGGACACTTCTCATTCACTTACTAGGTTGGAACGTTATAATATAGGAGTATATATTAATAATGTACATCAGTATTAATTCTTGTCTATTACTATAAGATTTCATATAATCACCAATCGACTCAAATAAATTCTCATCTTATTTTCACTTAAATATTAAGGATATTTTATCTAAAGAAGTTTCCAGGGAAAACATATACTACTAGTATAACCGATCACAGTATGTTGCAATTCATTAGTATACTCAACTTCAAATTACGTCGACACTTAAATAATTTTTAGACCACACTCATGAATTAGAGAATTAATAAAAGAGTATATTGATTACGTTTGGCCAAACAAGCTATTTATTAGCGTGATTAAGGTTGTCTGCACACATTGGCTACATAACAACATCAATTTGGATTAAATTTTAGATGCAATCATATACCAACAACATGAATTTTTCCTTTTATTCAAAACAGTCAACACAATAAAAAAAAAAAAAAAAAAACTTCGAATCATAGTAATGTTTTTTTGAAGGATATTTAGGCTACTCTTTTCCTTTAATTTAGTCTACTTCACTCACATATTTCAAATTTATTAATTTGCCTCTAAATACTCTTTTGCAAATCGGCTTGTTAGGGTGCCCAATGGAGATGTCATTTTCCTCAATTAAATAGTACCATATGATTATTTTCTGCTTTTATCCCCTATTCTCAATTTCCACTCCGGTTTATCAACCAAAGCTTTGCCCTCCTTACCAAAATTCGGTCATAGTAATGTTTTTTGAAGGGTGGAGTGGTCCCTTAAAATTTTAGTTTATATTTATCACACTAAATAATTATAGAATTATTCATTAATAAGGTATTTTACAGTATTTATAGAATAAATAAATAAAGTTATTCCTGGAAAGCATGTAGATGAATAAGTTCCAATAAAGGAAGTACTAGTATGCACAGTATTATATACTCTGCATAAGGAAGTACTAGTATGCACAATATTTATAAACAAGTACTAGATATTTCATTGTTTATAAGGAATCTGCATTAACAAATAGCATAAATGGGAGCAAACTTGATAAATAATCATCAATGTACGAAGTGAAAAGGTACTACTATAATAATTATGCGAATTGTTACATCTTAATCATAAAACAAATATCCAACTATACACAAGAATCTCTGCTTGGTTTTTTTCAAGGTTCAAACCTGAAGCAAATCGAGCATCATGTACAAACCACAACTTCCATACACCTTCTGATTTCAGTTGCCTTCTTTCACCTTCTTTCAATCTCAAATATCTCAAAGGTCACTCTTGAGGCCTTGTGTACCGAAGGCAATGGGTTTGGCAAGAACGCGTTCCATCGCCTTCACGCTGAGCGGGTTGTCCTTGCTCTGCACATTGAATCATTTTATATAAGCCAACAATCCCAGTCTCAAGAATATCATGACAAAAAGCAAGACAGAGACGCAATTCAACTCACCATTGAGCAGGTACCGGCATACACGTTGCACACAGGGTACTCGTGTGGGCAGCAACTGTAGTGGTCCTCGCAGCAAGTGGCACCCTCGAGAGGGCAGCATCCCCATGCGAAGCAGTACTTTCCGTACTCAAAGACGCAGCAGCAGGTCGTGCTCTCAGGGCATTCATAGTATTCGTCACAGACTGATGGCTTTGGTGGTGGGGACGGAGGAGATGGACCCGGGTTAGGGGGGTTTGCGCCTGTCTTGGTTGGGTACGAGGGCTCTATGGCAATCCCACAAAGACCAGTTTTAGCTGCAACGTTGCGCTCCATCCTAAGATACCCCTCCTCTCCCCAGCTTGAGCCCCAAGAGTTCCTAACGATCCAATAGTCCTTTCCGTTTTCAGTGCCATACCCAACAGCAGCCACACCGTGGTCCAAACTCGTCCCACACTTCCCAGTGAATATACCCTGTGATTTGTAAGACCAGATCATGTACTCGGACCAAAATTCTTTGAACTACTAAACAATTTTTCCAACTAATGAAAATGGAACTTGCTAGGCATTAATGTGCAGAACTTACTGATTGATAGAGTTGAAAGTCCCTACCACCGGCTTCAATGGCAACACTAATTGGTTGGCTGGCAACTGCCTTCTGCAGCGCCTTCTCATTATTCACAGGTACGTCTTCATAACCATCGATCGACACAACTTTGGCATTTTTCTACAAAACAATTACCAGGGACGTCGTTAGGTCCACATAAAAACCAACTAGAATGCTAATTTAGCTCAAAGAAACTGCCAACAAAGAATCAACGTTTAAAACTAACCCTGTAAGTATCACATCTGCCATCCCTTCCCTTGTAAGGATAATCTTCTTCTGAGTCAATCCCACCATTTTTGATAATGAACTCAAATGCATAATCCATGAGACCACCATTGCACCCTTGGTTATAAGACGTATCACAATCCACCAGTTCTTGCTCGGAAAGTGAGATCAAAGATCCAGTTTTGATCTGGTTGATACCTTCTACGGCAACAATTGTAGAGAACGCCCAACAACTTCCTACAATATTCAATAATATAGAGCATGCTTCACTATCAAGATTCTTGATTACAATAATAGAATGAAGGCATGTCTTGCACAAGGAAATTCATTGTCTTTTCCTAATAAAATAGAGCAACAGATATTGTAAGCCACAAATATTTAATTAAAATGTCATTTATAAACCGATTCATGGATGATACTTGCAAGACTCTAATAGCACAAAAGTAGACGTGGGAAACAGATTTACATACTGATAAGATATGAAAGCCATCAAGATTCAACCTTTATATGCTCACTTGTAAAATGATAATAATTGCAAGCAACACAACATGAATCCATTATTTCATTGTGTTATTTAAATTCGCCAAACATGAAAACTACATCACAAAAAGGACACGTTGTTCATGTCTACAATCCTATAGACGACAAAAACAACAGCACACACTCTTCTAATTCATTTTTTTTTAAAATAGAAAATAAAAACAGAAGAAATGAATTACCACAGCTGCCCTGATCCTTGACCGGAGCCACCGCGCCCTTGGTCCTCCAGTCGATTGAGTCAGGCAAGACATCGCCGTCTCTCAACGCGTAGCGATCGCTCTTCTTCGCGGCGAGCCTCCGCGGCCTCGTCCCGAGATGCATCCTCCTCCGGTACTCCTGATTGGTCAGATCGGCGAAGCGATTGAGGCCTAACTTGTAGGTCCGCCCCTCGGCGGCGTTGTGCTCCTCGATGTACCTCAGATTCTCCTTAAAAACCTGGAATCGCTTCTCCTTCTCGCCCAGGGCGTTGTACGACTTGCCGTGCTTCACCATCCACGACTCGTGCATCGCCGTCAGCTGCTTCTCGTCGTAGGAGATGATCGACATGTCCGCGGCGCATGCCAGCGCGAGAAAGAGCGAGAGGAAGAGCAGTGATTTTGCAATCGCAGCAGCCATTGTTAGATTTTAGGAGATTCCTGTGTTTGTGGATGAAGATGAAGAAGTGAGATTATAAAGGGGGGGAAAGGTTTGGACCTTTTTGGGAATTATTTGATTTTAAAATTTTCTTCCAACTTGCTTACCTATGTATATGTAGGGATGTGATCATATCATAACCCATATTTATAGTGATAATCTAATAACCCTCATTTTATAGATGAAAAATATCATTTTATGGAACAGAATATCATTTTATGGAATAAAAGTATCATTTTATGCATGTTGAAAAAATATCATTTTTAGTAAAAATGATACTTTTGACCCGTAAAATGATAGGGTTATTAGATTATTACATAAATATGAGTTATGATATGATCGCACACCTGCATTATATAAGCAACTGTGATTAGTCATTAGATATTGAGATACATTTTTATGATAAGTCTTTCCTTATACACACGCCATTTATTTTTGGGAATTTTGGATCTCTCTTCTTAATTTCACGCGATTCATTGTATTGATAAATTTGAATCATAAAGTTATATTGCTAAGACATCTAATTAAAATATGTGATCTTTTTCTAATACTGGTCACATCATAAAATATACAGTGACTGTGCCTTGATATTTTTATTACTGAAGGAGATATTTTTGGTTCAATTATTGGTAGTATGAATCTATTCGTTACTTCTATTACGTAAGGTCAACATCATCGCCTAACGAGGCCAATTTGATGAATTTAGATTAAGGTTTAGTTGTCACTCACAACATAATGGACAATTTGTTGTATTTTCGTAGTTTTTAATCACATTATTGAGAGGGTGTGACAAAGATTCTCTGCAAATCTCTTTTATAGACCAATGATTTGTTGTACAATTACTGTATGATACTCTGACGATAAAAGTACAACTTTTAATTTTAAAAAAAAACAAATGGTTGGTGTAAATGATATCTGGATAAGCCTATAAAGTAGACAAAAAAAGTAACCTACTGTATTAGTAATACGTTTCTACTTTCTACTTTAATATTCGTCATATAAAATGAAAAAACAACTAATTCTTGTTACTATTTTACATGGATAAAATGAAAATGGTTAATTCTACCTACACGGTATAAAATGGCACCTTTTTTCTTTAAATTTCTTTGAATAGCTTTTGGTGTTATTGTCATAATTTCAGTTTAATCAGGGGCCATGTATGTTTATCATATTATCAAGACATTTTTTGAGATAGATGCAACTTCTTCTTGTGGATGCACGCATCTTACTTCACCACTCTATTTAAATAGCAAAATCAATATTTTGATTTGTGCAAGTTTTTTAGTTTTGGGTTAATTTGGCATGCTTAAGAGCTGAGACAATTCATATGTAATTAACTAATTAACCACTCCAAAATATTGCAATCATGTCGTTACATATGGGTGCATGCATCTATTGTCGTCCGATAATGTATCTGTCACATTTGGAATAAATAAATATTTAACGTATAACAATTAATGAAAATTTATGTGTTTTAGAGCACTCCCAATGGAGGTGGCGAATTCTCGGCGATAAATCGCCGATTATCGCCGAATTATCGCCGGCCATTGTGGCGAAGTCGGCGATAATTCGGCGATAATGTTACCGTTGCTTCGCCGAGTGGCGATTTATCGCCGGATTATCGCCGAGCGATCGCCGGCCACTGTGGGCGACGCTCGGCGATAATCGGCGATTTTTAAAATTTTTTTTTTTTTTTTTGGCCGAACGGCTATTTTATCCCACCCCTATAAATATTTCATCCTCTTCCTCCATTCATCACCCACAAACTTCATTCACACAAATTTTCAATCTTTTTTCTCTCCATCTTTATTAAATGAGTTCTGATTCATCGTCTCGTGCTCAGTCCGACGAGGAAATATCACATTCTTCTTCCGAAGAAGAGGTACCTCCCGCTCCCACCGGATGGGATGTAGCGGGTTTCGCCAACAACCCAATCAACAACTATATCTCCCGCTGCATACAAAGCGAGATCGCTCGAATGCAGCAGCCACCCCCCCAACGGCCAATCCGCCGGCGGCGCCGATACATCCCTCGCAACCACACTGGTGCGCACGATCGGCTGTTCGCCGATTATTTCGCGGAGGAACCACGTTATCCGGCAGATGTATTTCGTCGCCGGTTCAGAATGCGCCGCTCCCTCTTCCTGCGCATTGTTAATGCGTTGTCCGCGCGTTACCCCGAGTTCCGGCTCCAGCGAGACGCAGCAGGGAAGCCCGGACTATCGCCCCTACAGAAATGCACTGTTGCCATCCGGCAGTTGGCATATGGAGGGTCCGCCGACATGTTCGATGAGTATCTGCAATGCGGCGAGACGACTGGCAACGAGTGCCTGAAGAATTTCTGTCAGGGCGTGCGAGAGATATTTGGGGAGCACTACCTTCGCTCGCCGGACGCAGCTGACTGCCAGTTCCTACTGGATTGGCACTGGAGGACCCACGGCTTTCCGGGGATGCTCGGCAGCATCGACTGTATGCACTGGCAGTGGAAGAACTGCCCAACCGCGTGGCGAGGCCAGTTTACTACCGGCTACAAAGGTACGCATCCCACCATCATTCTTGAAGCCGTTGCCGACCAACGGCTTTGGATTTGGCATGCTTATTTTGGTATAGCCGGGTCGAACAACGACCTAAATGTTCTCAATTCCTCGCCCCTTTTCAACGAGCGGATCAACGGATTAGGCCCCTCCATCGAATTCACGGCCAATGGCAATGTGCATAACATGGGGTACTACCTGGCTGACGGCATCTATCCGCAATGGCCCGTGTTTCTGAAGACGATCAGATGCCCACTCGGAGATAGAAGAAGGTATTTTGCCCGAGCGCAAGAGTCTGCGCGCAAGGATGTGGAGAGGGCATTTGGGGTGCTCCAATCGCGATTTGCACTGGTAAAGGGTCCGACGCGCTTTTTCTACCAGGGGGATATTGCCGATATCATGTATGCGTGCATCATCATGCATAACATGATCATCGAAGATGAACACGAAGGCGTCCTCGACGTCACCAACGACCCAAGTGTTGCATCATCGAGTCACGGTGTCTCAACCGAGTCCGCCCGCCAGGGTGTACCGCACAACGAACATGAACGGTTCCAGGCGTTCATGGACATACACCAGAAGGAGGCCCATCAAGCACTACAACACGATATCATCGAAGAATTGTGGGCAAATAGAAACCGCGCCCACCGCCCTTGAATTTTTTTTTCTTTGAATTTTTTTTTTGATTTTTTATTTCCATTCGTGTACTTTTTTTTTTTTTAATTTTCTTCGTTGTAATGTGTACCCGTGTTTAATACAACGAACTTTATTACTATTTATTTGATTTATCTTTATAAATTAAATAAGCTAGCTTTATTATATATAAAAATAAAACAATTAAATTAGTGATGATGTAAAAATGAAATGTTGAGTTAGGGAGAAATAAGGGAGAAATAAGGGAGAAACCATTGTAGGGGTTGGCTAAAAACTGGGGATAAAATGTGATGCTGATGTGGCGCTGATGTGGCAGGAGTTAGGGAGAAATAAGGGAGAAATAAGGGAACTCCATTGGGAGTGCTCTTACACTCCATATGTTTCTGTGGTGGATTGCACTTAGTGAAAGGATATTTCCATACGTTCTTTATAGTACAGTATTTGCTAGTTTTAATTAGATGGCAAAGCTGGAAAAGCCCAATAAAGTTGTGGAGTGTTAATTATATGGAAATTGATTGTTGCCCACTAAATTAAGGGAATATAGCCCAACAATTTAATTTCTTTTTGGATTCTAAATGCTGAAGTAGTTGTAATTGAATAAATTACTATTGAGTATTTTCTTTCTTTTAGTAGATTTAAATCAACATTTTTAGTTTGCCATTTTTTTATTGTATTGATTAATAAATATAGAAGCGAGCACGAGTAAAATAGATCACCCGATTTATGAACTGTAATTATTTTTTACCGGGCCAAGGCCCAATAATATTTTCTTGAAATTAATTAGATAAAAAAAAAGGAGGAAATGCAACGGTTGGCCGTTGGCCCTGATTTGCATATTTTTTTAAGAAGAAGACCAACAAAGTTATTTATAGATTTTTTTCAAGAAAAAACTATAAATACCTTCAAATACGTAAAGTCCAATTGTATTGAAATGTTTTCTTGTGGCGTGCATGATGATCCTAAACCAAGTCAAAAGCATGGAATTAATGATGTGTTTCAATATTTGATTAGATGTATCTGTTGAAAATTGCTATTTTGAGATGATATGATGACCTCATTCGTAACAGAAGAAATCAAGCATTGACAAGCACGCATTAGATACATGGGGTGAAATATTGGCAATCTCTTTTCACACACCCATGTTTTTTTCCTCTCATTAATAGGCAAAATTTTCCCTTGTTTTTGGTGCGTGTTAATTTATTTTCCTAGAATAAATTCGTATTGACTACTATATTCCTTATCTATCGAAGTATATGAATCTTGATTGAATTATTAGTTAAATCCGAACCACTCATTCATTCCTAACATCACACCAAATTCAACCTAATTAGCCTAAAATCAAGTTCTAATCACTATTATCATTAGAGTACAACTCCCTTTTGGTCCAAAACATATAGTCAAATTACGAATTTGGTCCATTACATTTATTTTCCGATTTTCAGGTCCATAACATACGAAATTGTTCTCGGTTTGGTCCTTTTTGGATGGCACCGCTAAAATGCAGAAGTCAAACGTTAATTAGCAAAAGTTTGATTAAATTAAGCTTAAAATTAGATTATTAGTGACTAAATAATTTGCTAATTATTTTCTTAAAAAAATATAACAATAAATATATATATTTTTAATCGTGTTTTCATCAAATCTGTTCATATGATGTAAAAAACTTATTGGAGCTCACTTAAACATTCCATCAAACAATTGGTGTGCACTACGCTTTAACACAAAATTCAGCACAGCAGCAGCATGAATCTTGCCGGAGACCCGCCAGAAATGCACGTCAAATGCTCCGAACAGAACCACTATCTACCATTTCACACAGCAAAGCTACTTACCCGCCCGGGCATACATCGCAACGGGTGAGTTTTGCACCAACAAATACAAAGATTCAAAGGCGTAAGGAGTCCAGAATGGGTAGATATTCTATCACCCAGCCGGGTGATTTGTTAGTTTCAAAATCTACCCGGCTAGCTAGCTCGCAAATGCATCGAAGAACAAGTTCGAATCTCGAAGAAGAAGAAGCAAGCTAGCTTACAAATGCATCGAACTCAAAATACAAATTTCAAACAAAAACTAGGATTTTCATCAAATTAATTCAACATACAAAATATCCCAACAACAACTACAAAACATAGAGCATATACAACAATATACATAAATTTCTCAAATTTGGCCTTCTCCTTCGGAGGAAGTGGCGGCTTACGAGAAACCGAGCGGTCGCGTCTAATCTTCGTCCTCCTCTCTAATTCGGGGTCATCGGCGTCAATCGGAGGTCGTCGGCACCCTTGTAAGAATTATGGTTTGACTTTGACTCGTCATTACCAGAATGTAGCTCTGCTTCGACTTCCACGGCGGGGCTAGGGTTCGACTACACCAACCCACCTTCGGGACTAGGGTTAGCTACCGACGGACCAGGGCCCTTCTCGCCTTCATTCTCAGGTGGATCCACTTCATTTTCAGGTGGGTTCGGCGACGGCGACTCCCAACTCATGGTTGGAGAGAGAATACCTTATATTCGCGAGAGAATTGAAGCAATAATTGTAGAAAACAGAAACGAGAGAACAAAAACCCTAACCTCTTGATTTCAAATTTGTTTGCTCAGTGTTCCTAATTAAGGACGAAGTTTTGGTGGATTCTTTGCTACTGTGTGGGGGAAGAAAGAACGAGAGAAGAAAAGAAGAGAGGTAAAGTGTTAAACTAAATAATTGTTATTTTAAAGAAAATAAATATTTAGTATTTTTTATGAAAACAATTAATTGGTATATTTTTTAAGAAAAAAATTAGCAAATTATTTAGTCTTTAATAATCTAATTTTAAGCTTAATTGAGTCAAACTTTTGCTAATTAACGTTTGACTTCCGCATTTTAACGGTGCCGTCCAAAAAGGACCAAACCGAGACTAATTTTCGTATGTTATGGACATGAAAATCGGAAAATAAATGTAATGGACCAAATTCGTAATTTGACTATATGTTTTGGACCAAAAGGGAGTTGTACTCTTATCATTAAGATATAAAACTAAACATTTGGTATCTTTGATTTTTTGAGTAGGCTACCGATTCACAAATTAATAATTTAAAATCCGAAACCTTCAATTGGGTCAGACAATTTACATGTGTCGAATAGTTATCGACCGACAAAATAAGACCAAAGTCCAAATACTCATTTAGAATAGTGTTAAGTTTTCTTATTGTGTTGTCTTGACATACACAGAAGATAAAAGTTTGATGATGGATTAGACAACAAGTTTACGATAAATAACTTAAAATTAGAAACCAAATAATTCACGTGTATTGGATCATTATTGATTGATAAAGTACAATAAAACCAAACATGAATACTTATTCAGAATATGTGAATTAATATAACAGGTGTTATGTGAAATTGATTTTTCATCGTTAGTCATCTAAGCACAATTACAAATGGGAAAGATAATGTCAAAATAGCTCATTAATTTCGTTCCCCTAATCCACATGAAACACGCATTATCTTCTTGTTAAAGTAAAGTTAGGAGTGAAAGTCAAAAGAAGCCCCAAAATAGGATATCAAAACAAGAATTCATTCTCTTCCATAAAAAGAAATCCCTAGTGACATGACAAAGGTGACCCATTGAATTTTAAAATCATAATAGCATCCGGTTCCCGGTAAGTCCAGAAGTTGGTGGATGACTTTCTTATTTAAATACTTCCTCAGTCCCCCACTAAGAGTTACTCTCTCCGTCCCAAGGTATTAGACCAACTTTCCTTTTTGGGATGTCCCAATATATTAGACTCATTTCCTTTTTTAGCAAAAAGCATCTATCTTATTTTATTCTCTACCTATTTTTTTCTCTCTTCTCTCCCCTACTTTTTCCCTCTCTCATACTTTACTCTCTTCACTTTAACTATTTAAATATCACTTCCTTAAATCATGTGCCCAAAAAAAGTGAGTCTAATACTCCGGGACGGAGGGAGTACATTTTTCCATTTCGGTCCGTTCCCAATTAAGAGTCACACTTCATTTTTACCATAAATAATAAATAGGTCTCACATTCTACTAACTCAATTCACTCACATTTTATTATAAAACCAATATAAAAAAATGGATCTCACATTCCACTAACTTTTTCAACTAACTTTTCTTCACATTTTTTAAAACCCGTGCCCAGCCAAAGAGTGACTTCTAACAGGGGACGGACGGATGGAGTATATAGAATGTCAACTCTTCCTGACTGGCTAGTGTAGTGTAGGATCATATTTCCCATTTTGCCCCTCCTCTCTAATCCAACGGCTTATTAATCCCCTTTTGACTTTCTCTCCCTTCACCCATTTTTCATTTTTGTCAAATCCTCCACCACTTTCTCTCTCCTCTACCGACGTGTCGCCCCGCGATTGGTGGAAATCTCTATTTAACCCTTGCGCCTCGACTCAGCATTTCTTCTTTTCACAAATCTCTCTCTAGATGGCGGTGGAGCTGATGCCGGTCCACCATTTCAACTCCAACGCCGCTCAGGAGGCGGCGGCGGCGGGTCTCCAAAGCGTCGAGCAGCTGATGAGATTAATCTCCCACCAACGGAATCTCGACGCCGCCTCTGACTATCAAACCGTCACCGACGCTGCCGTCCACAAATTCAAGAAGTTCATCTCCCTGATCGACCGGGCTCCGCGAACCGGCCACGCCCGGTTCCGCCGCGGACCCCCGCAGACCGAACCGGCCGGTCCATCGGTCCACACACCGAAAACCGATGAGACCGGGCCCGGTTCAAGAATCCACCACCCTACGCCGGTTCAGCGGCTGCCGCAGGCGAAGACGACGACGACGACGATAAACTTTGCGTCGCCGACGACATCCTACATCTCCTCTCTGACAGGCGGCACAGAGCCGTCGATGTCGTGTGGGTTTCAGATCACAGGGCGGCCGCCGCTATCGACGACGTCGTTTAAGAGGAAGTGCAGCTCGATGGACGACGCGTCCCGTTGCCACTGCCCTAAGAAAAGGTCACCTAAAATTATAGAAAAGTCAACTAATTAATTTTATTAAAATTCCTTCCTTGGTTGGTTGTTCCTAATTTGGTTAGTAATTATTTTGAACAGGAAATCGAGATTGAAGAGAGTTGTTAGAGTTCCGGCTATTAGTATGAAAATGGCTGATATTCCACCAGATGACTATTCTTGGAGAAAATATGGTCAAAAACCCATTAAAGGTTCCCCTCATCCTAGGTAATTCTTTTCTCTACCAATTTTAATGAAATTTTTTGAATAAAAATGTTATAAGTGAAAGTTGATCTAAATATTGTATATATGCAGTTGATCTCATTATAATACTATATTTTAAGGTTCAATTTGATTGTTAATGATACTAAGATTATATTGCTTATATATAGATGTCCTCTCATTGTAACATCTAGTATCCAATATAATAGTCCTAGTACACATTGCATCGAAAATTAATTGAAGTTTATGATGATTATTCAGGGGTTATTACAAATGTAGTAGCGTAAGAGGGTGTCCGGCCCGAAAGCATGTGGAGCGGGCCTTGGATGACCCGGCAATGTTGATCGTAACATACGAAGGAGAGCACAATCATGGTCTTTCAGATTTGGAAACGCCTGCTGTAGTACTTGAATCATCTTGATCGGACGGCCCAGGTTTCGCCTTGTGAAAGAGAAGGAAGCTTCGATCAATCACCACCGTCCATTTCGTGGAAACACATGGTCAACGATGAGAGGGGAACAAAAAATGTGGGACCCATTTCGTTTGATTTTTAACTTTTTCTTTTCTTTTCTTTATCACACACCGTTGAAAAATCAATTGGATTGTCTAGGAAGAATATTGAAAATGGTAGGAAAAAAGTGGAGAGAGTTGTGGATTTAGTGGGAAATGAATCACGCAAGTTTGAGAATATAAAAATGTTCTTTGAGGATGATTTGATTTCTAGTGTATTTCTTACTCCTACTTTTTAAATTTTTTAAATTTTTTAGTATGTGGTGGGTTGCTTATAGATACCAAATTTAACTAGTTTCGAGTACGAGACTAATGTTTGAGGACAATTCTTTGGAGTGGTTAGTCAATGGGAGAAATGAGTAATTATTAGTTAATGACTTGGTGGAATTATATGAATTAGAACGTGTCGTGTGTGGGACGGTTGAATAGTGAATACATCTATACAATATATAAAAGGAGAGTTTTGGGGGTATTTAAGGAAATATCCAGTTGTTAAGGATCTAAATCCCTAACGATTCGATAAATCGGACAATAACCAAATAAAGATTATCCGACGCCCGTGAAGATCGGCGGAGATAAGGATTTGGGCGGCTGTGCGCGGGTTCCAACCCATCGGGCAACGGCTACGAATCAGATATACGTTCCGGCTGTGCGCGGAGACCTTCCGTCGGGCAGCAAGTAGCGTAGGGGACTATGGATTCAAAGCATTTCGCAAGACATTTGGCCAAAACAATATATTCATTGATTCATTGTTGGATGATTAAATATGATAACATGCTCTCCTGTTTATAATACTAGAATACTACCCTAACTTATTGAATAAGAAAACTAACATATGGAAAAGATTTGATGAATAAAAAGATAACTAATTAATTGTGATTTCCGTAAATATGGATAGTATCATCTTCCTATCTCAAAGCTCATTTTGTTAAGCATGAGTGCATGCAGATTATACACATTTAACTGAGAAATACACAATACAGAGCTAGCTCGTGATTTAGTCGAGGAACAACCTCGTTTTGGTGTTCTCACGTCGTATTGGTTAGTAGTTGATACTTCTATCAAGTTAAGGTCATGATCAGCTTGCTTGGTTGTGTAGCTATGTGTGAGATTTTTTACTTGTACGTTTGTAATCAATATAAATTGCTCGAGTTCTCCACTGGACGTAGGTTTAATTGGCCAAAACACGTATACGCTATGTCGTTGATTTTTTAAATTTCAATTCTTGGTTAAGTTTATTGACGAACGATGGGTTGATTCTACTAAATAAAAGAAGAAGGTGGTACAAGGCAAACTCTATTCAAATCACAAGGTATCCAAGCTCTGGTTTCTACATGATTCTCCATTTGCTTCGTGTTTAAATCTTAAATAAACCAATATTTTTTTTGTGATTAATTTGGTAACTATATCAATTTGGTTTGCTCTTCCTTCCTATGATTATTTATCAAAGTTTGCTTGCATTTCCAGTTTTGGAATTTTAATGTGTTTGTTGTTCCTATTGTGTTGTCGTTCAAGCTATGATCCATCCATATTCAAATACTAACTAATGGAAGCAATTGAGAATATGGGATGCTAAATCTTTGAATCTCCCTTGATTACCATGCTAACAAATGCTCAATTGTCGTTTTACTAGCTACTACGACTATGGAGTAGTACTATTTATATCTACTTCAGGTGGTCGTGCTCTCAGGGCATTCATAGTATTCGTCTCAGACTGATGGCTTTGGTGGTGGGGATGGAGGAGATGGACCCGGGTTAGGGGGGTTTGCGCCTGTCTTGGTTGGGTACGAGGGCTCTATGGCAATCCCACAAAGACCAGCCTTATCTGCAACGTTGCGCTCCATCCTAAGATAGCCCTCCTCTCCCCAGCTTGAACCCCAAGAGTTTCTAACGATCCAATAGTCCGTTCCGTTTTCAGTGCCATACCCAACAACAACCACACCGTGGTCCAAACTCGTCCTACACTTCCCAGTGAATATACCCTGTGATTTTTAAGACCAGATCATGTACTCAGACCAAAATTCTTTGAACTACTAAATAATTTTTCCAACTAATGAAAATAAATTGTAACAACTTTCTAGGCATTAATGTGCAGAACTTACTGATTGATAATGCTGAAAGTCCATACCAGCGGCATCAATGGCAACACTAATTGGTTGGTTGGCAACTGCCTTCTGCAGCGCCTTCTCATCATATACAGGTACGTCTTCATAACCATCGATCGACACAACTTTGGTATTTTTCTACAAAACAATTACCAGGGACGTCGTTAGTTCCAGAGAAAAACTAACTGGAGTGCTGATTTAGCTCAAAGAAACTGCCAACAAAGAATCAACGTTTAAAACTCACCTTGTCAGTATCACATTTGCCATTCCTTCCCATGTAAGGATAATCTTCTTCGGAGTCAATCCCACCATTTTTGATAATGAACTCAAATGCATAATCCATGAGACCACCACTGCACCCTAGGTTATAAGACTTATCACAGTCCACCAGTTCTTGCTCGGAAAGCAAGATCAAAGATCCAGTTTTGATCTGGTTGATACCTTCTACAGCAGCAATTGTAGAGAATGCCCAGCAGCTTCCTATAAAATTCAATAATTTCTCTCAATATTCATGATTACAATATTAAAATGAAGACATGTCTTGCACAAGGAAATTCATTGTCTTTGCCTAATAAAATAAATCAACAAATGTGATACTGTAAGTCATAAATATTTAATTAAAATGTCATTAAAAAACCGATTCATGGATGATACTTTAAAAACTCTAATGGCACGAAAGTAGACGTGGGAAACTGATTTACATTCTGAACAAAGATTCAACCTTTATATGTTCACTTGTAAAATGATAATAATTGTAAGCAACACAACATGAATCCATTATTTCAATGTGTTGTTTTTATTCGCCAAACGGGAACACTACATCACAAAAAAGATGATCCCTCTTATTCGCTCTAAGTTATTCCAAAATAAAAGGACATGTTGTTCGTGTCTACAATCGTATATATATAGAAAATAAAAAAATCACAGAGAAACTTTATTAAGATACCAATTTCTAACTTTTTATACTGACAATTTGCCACCAGACATAAACAACCATTTTCTTCACTCCTCTCATCCGATAATCTCTACAGCACACATGGGGAGTGATCAATTGCTAACTCATCATTTAATTGCTAATTACAACTAATTTAAGGCCATATGATTTTAGAAAACACGTGGTCTATAATTTGTCACGTGTAATTTTCGTTTTTATTAATAAAATAAAAAAAAGATTAAAAAAAAAACTCCAAATTAGGGTTTTGGATGCAAATGTCAATATAGTGTTTCGAAAATATCAACCCAATGCTTTGAGAATGTCAACACAAAGCTTTTAGAATGTTAACCCATTGCTTATATTGATATTCTACATGTATTATATTGACATATATTATATAGTATGTTGACATTTCTGCTGTACGAAAAAATTAAAAAATTTTGAATTTTTTTTCAAATTTTGACGTCGGAACATATGCATGTAGGATATCGTTGAAATCCTTATGAAATTATCTTTAATTTGATATATGTTATATGAATTTAAAGTTTTTGGATTTCTTTTCAAAGTTAGTTATAACTAAACATGTAGTTAATTGACATTAATACCCTATTGATATCTTTTGGAATTAATCCTATGGCCTTATTGACGTTTTTCGTTAATCGTATTGACATTTAGGAATTAATGATCTAAGCCTTTAATTTGAATATCTAATGACTATTATTTAGTTGTAGTTAGCAATTAAGTTATGAGTTAGCAATATAACACTCCCCTATCAGCCTCACTCATATACAAGATGCTCAAAAATTAGATTAAAAAACACATAAATCAAGTTGTAAATTCCGAAAGCAACGCGGATCAAAAGAAGAAATGAATTACCACAGGTGCCCTGATCCTTCACCGGAGCAACCGCGCCCTTGGTCCTCCAGTCAATTGAGTCAGGCAAGACATCGCCGTCCCTCAACGCATAGCGATCGCTCTTCGTCGCGGCGAGCCTCCGTGGCCTCGTCCCGAGATATATCCTCCGGTACTCCTGATTGGTCAGATCGGCGAAGCAATTGAGACCTAACTTGTAGGTCCGCCCCTCGACGGCGTTCTGCTCCTCGATGTACCTCAGATTCTCCTTAAAAACCTGGAATCGCTTCTCCTTCTCGCCTGGGGAGTTGTACGACTTGCCGTGCTTCACCATCCACGACTCGAACATCGCCGTCAGCTCCTTCTCGTCGTAGGAGATGATCGACATGTTGGCAGCGAATGCCTGCGTGAGGAAGAGCGAGAGGAAGAGCAGTGATTTTGCAATCGATGTCATTGTTAGGTTTTAGGAGATTCCTGTGTTTGTGGGTGAAGATGAAAGAAGTGAGATTATATAGGGGGGAGAAAGGTTTGGAATTTTTGGGAATTATTAAATCTGTTAAAATGTCAACTTTTATGTGGGTGACTTTCTTATTTAATAATTAAATATGTTAAAATGACAACTCTTCTTTGGGTCACTTTCTTATTAAATAAGTAAATCTGTTAAAATGTCAACTCTTCTGTGAGTGACTTTCTTATTTAATAATTAAATCTGTTAAAATGTCAACTCTTCTGTGGGTGACTTTCTTATTTAATAATTAAATCTGTTAAAATGTCAACTCTTCTGTGGGTGACTTTATTATTTAATAATTAAATCTGTTAAAATGTCAACTCTTCTGTGGGTGACTTTCTTATTTAATAACTAAATCTGTTAAAATGTCAACTCATTTGTGGGTAACTTTCTTATTTAATAATTAAATCTGTTAAAATGTCAACTCTTCTGTGGGTGACTTTCTTATTTAATAATTAAATCTGTTAAAATGTCAACTCTTCCTGATTGGCTGCAGTGTAGGATCGTAAACACCATTTTACCCCTCCTCTCTAATCCAACGGCTCATTAGGCCATCAGCAACGGTATCTCTTATTAATCCGTTAACTGTCTCATCCCTTAACTATTCATGGGCCCCATTGTACTTTTCAGCCCATCTCTTAACTAAGAGACAACACATGCATCCCTTCATCTCTTAACCATCGCATCACTTAACTATTCATTCAATTTCATTTTTTATTTTTATTTCCATCAAATTCAATTAATAAAAACACACTTCATTAAATAAAATAAAATAAAATTACAATTTAAAAAACTAAAAAAATAAAAAAGACATAATTTAAAATGGAGAATGAAGAGTATTTATAGAATAAAAAAAATTAAAAAATTCGACCGTTAACGGTCATATTACCGTTTTTTAATTAAATTTTTTTTTTCGAAAAATCAAATTAAAAAAAAAAAATTAAATTATGACGTCATAATTACGACGCCCACTAGCGGGCCGGTGAGTGGGTGTCACGCCTAGTGCCAGTGCACGCCACGTGGCGCTAGCGCGTGGCGAGAAAGCTCGTTGCGGTGCCCTTCCGCGCGTGACGCGGGACGGGATGGCTCGTCCCGACGAGACGAGATGGTGTTTGCAATGGCGTCTCGTCGCCGTCTCGTTTCTGCGGGACGAGATAGGGATGGTAACGAGACGCGTTGCTGATGCTCTTAATCCCCTTTTGACTTTCTCACCCAACTCTCATCAATTCCCTTCACCCGTTTTAGTCAAATCATCCACCACTTTCTCTCTCCTCCCCCGACGTGTCGTCGCGCCATTGACGGCAACCTCTATTTAACTCTTGCGCCTCGACTTAGCATTTCTCCTTTCACAAATCTCTCTCTAGATGGTGGTGGAGCTGATGCCGGTCCACCATTTCAACTCCAATGCCGCTCAGAAGGCGAGGCGGCGGGTCTCCAAAGCGTCGAGCAGCTGATGAGATTAATCTCCCACCAACGGAATCTCGACGCCGCCGCTGATTATCATACCGTTGTCGATGCCGCCGTCCACAAATTCAAGAAGTTCATCTCCCTAATCGACCGGGCTTCACGAACCGGTCACGCCCGGTTCCGCCGCGGACCGGTCCAGAACTCTCCTTCCTCGTAGACCGAACCGGTCGGTCCATCGGTCCACACACCGAAAACAGATGAGGCCGGACCCGGTTCAAGAATCTACTGCCCCATGCCGATTCAGCGGTTACCGCCGCCACCGCAGGCGAAGAGCGTGGTGGAGAGGAAGGAGGCGTCGACGACGATAAACTTCCCTCTGCCGACGACATCCTGTAAGACTTTGTATACTAGATATCACGTTTTGAGTGATTGAATACTGTAAAACTCTTATTTTATTTCCCAATGAATAAAACAGATTATTTTTGTCATAATGTTGTCA
Source organism: Salvia hispanica (assembly GCF_029641045.1). Classification (NCBI taxonomy): domain Eukaryota; kingdom Viridiplantae; phylum Streptophyta; class Magnoliopsida; order Lamiales; family Lamiaceae; genus Salvia; species Salvia hispanica. The sequence goes on along the minus strand of NC_142692.1, from coordinate 69,627,462 downwards.
TATTTACATTTAGTGAATGTTAATTGCATGTTTAAATGTATAAGTTAACTTAACAAAGTCTAAGTCTTTGTTTTAGTAGACCGGTTGTGGGCGACGTCCACTTTAAGGTAACACGGTCAGTCCTAAACAAAGAAAAAGGAGAATTTCACGACCTAGATGGAATTAGACTATCCATCGTGAAAGGTTGCAATGTCACTCCGCATATTTCTAAGCGTTACTGAAATTAGATGGCATTGGTGTGGTACAACACTGAACGGATCTAACAGCAAGACGTGTCTTTGTGCTATCTACTGAAAGACGAGGTCTTGATAAATATTTGTTTCTTAATCAATGTTGGTTAGCATTGAGCATACGGTACTGATTATGCATTACTTTGACTTATCAAATGGTGGTGGTTTTTCGCAACCCAATAATCCTGATATATTGGGTAGTGGTGATTAATATCTAGCGGTGTCAGGATTGCTATTATATTGAATCGTGCGCGAGGTGAGTCTCGTTTGATAATGTCCTCAAGAGGAGTGCGAAACAAAGTTTTATTATTCGGAACCTAGCTAGTTGGAGTTTGATCACTCTAAAAATAATAAATAAGCGTTTCATGCTAAGTCAACTCTTGGAATTAATAAGAAATTAATTAATTAAGTCCATAGCAGACATTAATTAATTAATGGACATTTTTATTTTAAGCGCGGGAATGAAAGTTAAAACGGAAACCCGGATTACTTATACATTCGGATTTGGATGGGGAGAGTTCAATATTACTTCTGTAGTGGCTGCTCGTAATATTCCAATTAAAGCTTATATTAAACTGTGGGTTCAATTTAATTAGTAAAAAGTAAATTGGGTGAGCTCATATCCAAAACCTTCCATAGATCCCTGTCTGGGCCCAAAATGAACTTAATATAAATAAGAGAATAAAGGAGACAGAAAAAGACAATAACAACAAATTTTTTTTTTCAAAATTTTCGTCCCCCCCCCCCCCCTCCCCTCCCCTCCCCTTTTTGGAGTTGGTCGAATTTTGCCTATCCTCCGTGTAGTCGAATTTATGTCTCTCTTATTTAAGTCCTAGTATTCCGGTGAGACCAGCCCACACTGAAATTGGAGTACAGTTCGGGAACCAGAGAAAAGATCCGTGGTCTAGTATTCAAAGCGTCATGTGGAGAAGTCGCTAGCCATCGTCAATTCTTTGGAGAATTAATAATATATTATTCCTGCTCCGTAGAAAAGAATGTTTTAGGTTCCAATCATACTTAAAGCATGATCAATTCAAGTTATGAGCACGATACATGTGAGAATTACGCGAATAGAATTTGTTTAAATAATCTGTTAAATAGATCTGATTTTTATTTGATTTATTTGTTCGATTAAATATCAATCGCTTCCACTACCAGTTCCTTCGCATCCTACATGTCCTCTCTGACAGGCGACACAGACCCGTCAATGTCGTGTGGGTTTCAGATCACAGGGCGGTCGCCGCTGTCGACAACGTCGTTTAAGAGGAAGTGCAGCTCGATGGACGGCGCGTCCCGTTGCCACTGCCCCAAGAAAAGGTCAGCTGAAATTATAGAAAGTCAACTAATTGATTTAATTAAAATTCCTACCTTGGTTGGTTGTTCCTAATTTGGTTAGTAACTATTTAAACAGGAAGTCGAGATTGAAGAGAGTGGTTAGAGTTCCGGCGATTAGTATGAAAATGGCTGATATTCCACCAGATGACTATTCTTGGAGAAAATATGGTCAAAAACCCATTAAAGGTTCCCCTAATCCTAGGTAATTCTTTTCTCTCAAATCAATTTTAATCACAAATTTTGAATAAAACTGGTAATGATTATAAGTAAAAGTTGATCTAAAAAATAGTATATATATATATGCAGTTGATCACATTATAATATATTTTAAGGTTCAATTTGATTGTTAATGATACTAAGATTATATTGCTTATATATAGATGTCCTCTCATCGTAACATCTAGTATCCAATATAATAGTCCTAATACACATTGCATCGAAAATTGATTGAATGTTATGATGAATTTTCAGGGGTTATTACAAATGTAGTAGCGTAAGAAGGTGTCCGGCTCGAAAGCATGTGGAGCGGGCCTTGGATGACCCGACTATGTTGATCGTAACATACGAACGAGAGCACAATCACGGCCTTTCAAATATGGAAAAGCCTGCTCTAGTACTTGAATCATCTTGATCGGATGGCCTAGGTTTCGCCTTGTGAAAGAGAAGGAAGTTTCAATCAATCACCACCGTCCATTTCAATCAATCATCTTCCTCACAGCTCACGGCGGTTCGACGATGGTGGAGAGCGAACGAGCTCGCTGCTCGTCCGAGAGCACTGGCTTCTCTCTGCCACGATGACCCAAACTCTAACCTAAACCCTAACCCTAGTCAAATTCCGGGATGTGCGACGCTGAGCCGAGAGCTTCACCGCCTAGAGCGGTCGTCGCTGGTTCATCGCAGAGTCGCCGTCGGTGAAGGAAGGTCGCCGGAGCACCGTCACCATCGCTGCTGCAATACGTGACGTCGACGGAGGGACAGCTCGTCGCGAGGGAGAGAGGAAGCAGCCACGACTCCAGCGCGGGCTGCCGGCGATCGTTGGACGGCGACCTGGCCGTTCCGGCGAGCCAATCACCGGCGTATCTTCGTCGTCGATGATCATGCTAACATTGGTCTCGAGATAACGATGAATGATTATTTAATTCCTTAGTTAAAAGATATCATTAAATTAATATTATTTAATGGAAATGAAATATTTTGGGAAGATTTCCCTAGATTTTAGGAATATTTTGATTATTTTCTATATCTATAGAATATTTTGTATCCTAGAAGATATAGATTAGATAAGAATAATTTAATAGTTTCCTAAATATTATATATCTAGAATCCTAATAAGGATAGATATGTAAGATTACATTAAATAATATAATTATTTTTATCTTAATCTTGAACAAGGATAAAATTTGAATTTAATTTTTCATGTCTTATTAAGATTTAAATAATGTACTTTATTTTAGATATATCTTATAGTATGACATGAATAAGAATTAAATTTAAGATTAATTAATTCCTAACCTAAGATTCCTAAAGATGATAAAAGATTTAATTATTCAGTCAATTAAATGCCAACAGAATTTAATTAGTCTTAATCTGCCTTATTGCTAAAGTAGAGCCCAAACCTAGAATTTACCTTTTAGCCACACCACAAATTGATGCTGGCAAACATTTCGATTCGAACCCACTAAGTGTCAACCACTAACAAAAGCAAGACTTATAACACTACTTTCTCCCCACCCAATCATTATTTGCAATAATAACAACTATGTGATGAAGAACCTCATCGCACCCAAATCACACATCCTCCTTTTGTTATACTCCTATTATTAAGGTTAAATGTAACTTTAGTCCTAATAGTTGAACGTTTCATGAAATTAAATACTACTAGCCTTTTGAAAATACAAGAGATAAGATATCAATTTATAAAATGAAAATATATCAACACAATAACCAAATTCCTAGTAGTATAGAGACTATATTTCTGTTTGGACAAATTCAAAAATACCACATGCACATTGGTGGAACAATACTGTCCTAATTTTGCGATTTATAATACATTCGTCACTATAAGTTTTTGAATAAATTCACTCAAGACCTCTGTCCTATAAATATTTATGATTAATATCAAAACTCAGAATTAATTAAGGGTTTCGAAATAGCTGTCTTATTTTAGTTTTGTATTGTTAAATGTTGTTTGAAAGTTGAGAAATTGATCAAAGAATTACGGCCAAATTAGAGATTTCCAATGATTACTGTAAAATTTTAATTATTGAGCTTAACCTTGAAAGATTAAGACTAAATTTAAAATTATAATCCTCTTCAATTTTAGTTAAACCAAAAACATGATACAGTAATTATTAGAAAAGGAAGCATCAAGAAGGAGAAGGGGCTAAACCAGAAGAATCATACTTAGGAATCCAACAAGGAATCTTGGAATACGTATCCGAATACGGACAATATTTGGGGCGCGCCATGAAGGCGGCGCAGTCCGCCACCGGCCTCTGCAGCGGCTGGCCGGGAATGCAGTTCCCCCTCACATCCATCACCCCAGCCGCGATCAGCCTCATGCACGCCGGCGCCGCCCCCATGAAGTAGTTCCCCGACAAGGACACATTCCTCAGATTCCCCAACAAACAGAATGGCTCAGGCACCTGTCCGTACAATTTGTTACCTGCCAGATTCAGCACCTCCAGCTTCTCCAGGCACCCCAGCGAGAACGGCAGCGGCCCGGTGAGATCGTTCCCTCCCGCGTCGAAAACCACCGCGTCTTTTAACAGCCCCAGCTCGTAGGGAAGGCAGCCGCTGAGGAGGTTGTTCAGAAGGAGAATCTCCGACAAACCGGATAAGGCCTTGGCTATGCTGCGCGGGATCGGCCCGAAGAATTTATTGTTTGCCAAATTGAGATACGCCACGTGGGCATCCGCGTCCGCGTTGTCCGGGAGGCGCGTCATGAAGTTGTTGTTGTTGAGGAAGAGGAGGTCGAGGCCCATCGCGAATAGCTCTGGCGGTACGGCTCCCGAGAAGGAATTGAACCTGATAATTATCGTACAACGGTGAAATTTGAACCCTGGACCTTTTTATTTTATAAATAGAATTTCGCACGATTTTCAAGAAAAAAATAAATTTTAAAATGTACTCCTATTATAAAACATTTGTCTGACCTGACAGGGGTGCTGGACCAGCACCCCTGGTCAGGCACTGACCTGATGTCAAGGAAGGATAGGCCATCCATGGCAAGGATGGCGGTTGGGAATGGGCCCGAGAGGCGGTTGTTGCTGAGGTCGAGCTCATAGAGGTAGGGGAGGGCGGCGATGGACGAGGGGAAGGCCCCTGAGAAGTAGTTGGAGTTGGCGTGGAACAGGGCGAGGTCAGGGAGCGCGTCGAGGAAGCCGACCAGCGTCGGGGAGGAGAGATGGAAGCCGTTGAAGTCGATGGAGGCGACGGTGGTGGCGGAGCGGTTGTCGGGAGGGGTGTCGCAGAAGAAGCCCTTGTAGCGGCAGATGTTGCTGCCGGTCCACGTGGCGGTGACGTTGAAGGGGTCAGAGGTGATGGTATTTTTAAATCTTTGGATCACGGGGTAGACCGCGGCGAGCCTTTGATCGGCGAAGAGTAGTAGGTCTTGGAGAGGGGGGAGTATCGCGGCGGCGTCGGTGGCGGAGATTGGGAGGTTGTTTTTGGCTTGGTGGTGTGTGGGGAAGAGGAGGAGGATGGTGGTGATGAATATGATAGTTTGGAGTGGAATTGTGAAAGTTTTTACTCTCATTTTGATTGGGTTTTTTTCCAAGTATTTTTGAATGGTGGGGATGAAGCATAAAAAGGGAGAAAAGGAAGTGCATGATGAGATTTAAAGTAGTGTGAAGGTTTAGAATGTGGAGTGTGCATTTGCTGTTTCTTAGGTGGCTAGAAGTGGCTTGGTTGGTAGAAATTGGGAATTTTCATTGTTAGGTCATGTTATTATAAGATGTGTGTACATGTGTATAATTATATTGAGTAAATTACAAGTTTACTCAAATGCAATACCATATAAGAAATTAACTAGCTACTAGAAGATTTTGATTTTACTAGTGTAGGGTAAATTGGATTTAGAGTTATAATGAAATATACTTTGTATTTTTAGGGTCAAATATTTTTTTGAGAGAAAATTGTCAAATATACCTCTAATGTCCAAATAAGCTATCACTGGTGACATGCATGTCCCCTCATTACTACTATTTCCATTTAAAAAATACAGTAGTTTTATAACAGCAGTTCTTAATACTCCTATTTATTGAATTTCTCATCATATTTTCTCTAATTTCTATTTGTTAGATGTTAAGATCATTAAATATATTATAATGATATAATTAATAATTTTAAAAATATTTCACATAATGAATATCATATTTTTTTTAATAATTATGTATATTTCTCATCATAGAGATTATTATAATCCTTTACTAAAATATTTTATCTTTATTGGATTAAATTTTAATATAAATAGTAAACTTCTATCCTAACAATTATATATTAGTTATTATCTACAATTATAATAATATTCAAAATTTGTAAATTTCTCATAATTCCTCAATATTTTTACTAGGATTACATCTATAAAAGAAAATACTATTCCCTTTAGTTTTGGATGGGCCTATAACTGTGGCTTATTTCTAGTCCCTATTTTACCTTTTCCCCCTTTGTTTACTTATTGGAGTCCAATTTCAACATTATGGTTGGATTGGGCCTTTTGTTATCCCCCCTCTTTCATTTGTTCTTTTAGGTTTGATTATAGTAATTTAACATAGTTAGTTGATATTATATTTATTTCCTTACAATTAATAATTAATTTAATGGATACATATGCATCTACTAAGAGGAGGAGGTGACAAATGCAAACGTGTACAGTATTGAAAACCAAAATGCAAAAAACTTACTAAATAGTTTGAGATTATTTTTAATTTTCATTTAGCGAAAACATTTCTTTCCATCTACGAATGTAAATACAAAGTTTTACTGTATATCATGATCTTTATATTCTTAATAATTTTTTTATTTGATAAAGAATAACATTAAATAGTTTTATATATTAATAATTTAAAAAGAAACTTTTAAACACAATAATAATATTGTTCGAATAAACCTTTCAATATTTCGTCGTAGAATTTTAGAAACATTTAGTAGTACAATAAATTAAGTATAAATGTATTGATTGAAATGTTAAATATTATTAAATGCTAAAATTATGTTAATATGATAATTATGCTATTATAATAAATCATTTTAGTAAACTAGTAGAATTTCTTCTTTTTTTTTTTGTTTGACCACAGGTGTACCGAATCCACCTTCGGCAAAATCCGACTAATCCTGCTCGACTGAATTTGCGGATTAAGGCCGAAAGTCTAATACTAACAAAAAAGGGTAATAGGTTTACGACTCCATTTAGAATATAAAAAGCTCTATAGCTATGATATTTTTGCATCATACTCTATTATTACTTGAAAGAGAAAGAGAGATTCAAAATTCCCCACCTCTATTTTCGCTTCCTTTATTTGTCACGTGATTACTGACCCTGTTTCCTCAATTCCACTCCGACAACTGCCTTTTTCTCTCATACCTTGCATGCTTGTGTCACCGTCCCCTTTTTCTTCATTTTTTAAATTTCTATACACTATATAAATACTCTCTTTAGTCCATATTAATACCATATGCTATAATAAATTTATTAATCCTTCACCATAGCTCTAATATAAGTTTAATTTCATAAAAAAATAATTAAAAAGCCATGTAGCAAGTGCACGTGACGAGACTCTCATACTACCATAATCCAAAATGGTACGGCCTCGAAACGAAGAGTGTGACCTGTCAACATAAATCTGCTGCTTCTACTTAAAACTCAAACCTCCATTAAACCTTGCTTCAAATTAGGTTCCATCCCCATCGAAGAAGACGATGAAGCTCAATCCTTCTCTTCTTCTCATTTTACTATTCCTCGAATTAACCTCTTCTTCCTCTAACGATGCAGCTGCATTGCTCCATTTCAAGTCCAAAGCCGATTTGAGCAACCAATTGAAATTTTCGCCTAAATCTACCTCCGCATTCTGCAAATGGAAAGGAGTCGAATGCTCCGATTCCAGAGCGATTCGACTCATCGTCGAGGATGTAAAACTCGGCGGCGTTTTCGCCCCGAACTCGCTGAGTCAGCTCGCCGAGCTCCGAGTCCTCAGCCTGCAGAACAACTCGCTCACCGGTCCAATCCCCGATCTCTCCGGTCTGGTCAATCTCAAAGCGCTATTTCTCAACCGGAACTACTTCTCCGGCGCGGTGCCTCCCTCCCTCTCCGCGCTCCACCGCCTCAAAACCGTCGATCTCTCCTACAACATGCTCGCCGGCGCGATTCCGGCCTCTCTCAACGCTCTCGACCGCCTCTACTACCTCCGCCTCGATTTCAACCGGCTGAACGGCTCCGTGCCGCCGCTGAACCAGTCCTCGCTCCAGATCTTCAACGTCTCCCACAACGACCTCGCCGGCGCGATTCCGGTCACACCGGCCCTGTCGCGGTTCAATTCGTCGTCGTTCTCGTTGAACTCCGGCCTCTGCGGCGAGATCATCAACAAGGAATGCCGCTCCGATCGGCCGTTTTTCGGTTCTCCGGCGAATGCGACGGCCGCGCCGCCGCATCCGCACGCGGCGGTGCTCGGCCAGACCGCCAAATTGGACGGCGCTGACGGCGTGATGCGGAGGCATAAGAGAGCGGCGCTGGCGATCGGAGTCACGATCGGCGGGTGCATTTTGGCGATTTCGGCGATCTGCGTGGGGATCGCGGCGAGGAGGAGGTGGCGGAGGGCGGCGGGGAAGGGCGAGATGGCGAAGATCGGGCTGGAGCCGAGCGTGACGGGGAATGCGGAGGCGGTTATGCGGATCGAGGAGGAGAACGATGAGCTGGCGGAGAAGGTGAAGAGAGCGCAGGAGGTGAAGCAGCAGCAGCAGATGATGGTGGGGAAGAGCGGGAGCTTGATGTTCTGCGCCGGCGAGGCGGCGGTGTACACGCTGGACCAGCTGATGCGCGCCTCGGCGGAGCTGCTTGGGAGGGGGACGATGGGGACCACCTACAAGGCGGTGCTCGACAGCCGCCTCATCGTCACGGTGAAGAGGCTCGAAGCGGCGAGGTTCGCCGCCACCAAGCAGGAGGTCTTCGAGGGGCATATGGGAGCCGCCGGAGGCCTCCGCCACCCCAATCTGGTGGCTCTCAGAGCTTATTTTCAGGCGAAGGAAGAACGCCTCTTGATCTATGATTATCACGCTAATGGCAGCCTCTTTTCCCTAATCCACGGTAACTACTCTAATCCTCTTTTCCCTAATCCACGCTTAAGATAACACGTTTTCCATTTTAGTTTGTCCAAACTAAGATGACACGTAACTTTCTCTCTCCAATTAATATACTCAACCACTTTTCTCATTCCTATTAAAATATCCATATTTTTTTATCTCTCTACTTTAATACTTATACTCACATTCTCTCTCTCCAATTAAACACTTTAATCAATAATTCCTAAAATCCCGTGCAAGCTAAGCAATGTGTCATCTTAATCAGGACGGAAAGAGTCTCATTTTATTCAATTCTCAATAGTACTATCAATTATGAGATGATTAGTGAGTTTAACTTGATAGAATTTCATAGGTCCTATCATAGTTGAAGCTAAATATGTTGAGACTAAAAAAAGAAATTACTCCTATCACTCAATTACATTTAGATCTGTAGGACGAGGAAGTACTAATAAAATTCAAATTATTGACTGTTTTGGATATGGGCAGCTATGAATTATTGGTGTATGGGTAATGTGAAATTGAAGGGGACAGTAGTAAACTGATGTAACGTATTGAAGCATTTAATAATAAATTGTAAATTGGGCATGGGGACTGTAGTATTTGCAGTATGTGGCAACAAATGCCAAATAGATTATGGTATGGAATGAGACATAATTATGTGTAAATCAAGATTGCTATAGTATCTTCTCTGGCTTAAGAGAATCTAACAGACCACTTTAGCTCTAGGGAACTGACATTCATTAATTTAATTATGGACATAGTTCTAGACTTCTAGGTTTTTATTAATATATTCACTATGCTTTTCAGTCCTAATAGATTAATTTCCATTTAAAAGCTGTATTTCCATTTTCTTTTCATCATCACATCATGTATATCCAGTCAATACAATGTCTTCCTAGAAAGACCCAATATCCCATGGACCAAATTGATTGCAATGTCACGCAATATCCTCTATTGATTGACATGAATTTAAACAACTCAATAACTTCACAAACATTGTAAAATTTTGCAATTATTTATTCTTACCGACAAATTTTTTTAAACAAATAGTCTGTTTAAAAATGATGATTCTCATGCAACTTCTTTTTAAAAAATTACTCGTATGAAGTTCACATGCATTTTTTTATTTTCTACTTTCTCATTTCTTCTTTGAACAATGACGGTTATGACTAAATGAGCTAATCATATTATTATTAAATAAAAAAGAATGTTGTTGAAATGAGTTAATTATGGGTGGCAACATTGTACAGGTACGAAGTCAGGAAAGGCCAAACCACTTCACTGGACATCATGCTTGAAAATAGCAGAGGACACAGCTCAAGGCCTCTGCTACATCCACCAAGCCTGGAGGCTCGTGCACGGCAACCTCAAGTCGTCCAACGTGCTCCTCGGCTCTGACTTCGAGGCCTGCCTAACGGACTACTGCCTCATGGCCGTAGCCACCCAGGCCCCCGACGAGGATGCCGACTCCCTGGCCTGCAAGGCCCCAGAGACCCTCCGGGCCAGCCACGGGGAGGCCACTTCCAAGTCAGATGTGTACTCGTTCGGGGTCCTCCTGCTGGAGCTCCTCTCTGGTAGGCCTCCGTCTCAGCACCCGAATCTGGCCCCGGACGAGATGATGAGGTGGCTGAGGTCCGTGAGGGGCGAGGAGGGCGGGGAGAGCCGGCTGGAGATGCTGCTGGAGGTGGCGCTGGCGTGCAGCGTCGCGTCCCCGGAGCAGAGGCCGACAATGTGGCAGGTGCTGAAGATGATACAAGAGATTAAGGAGATGATCTTGATGGAAGATAGTGAGTTCAACCCTAACCCTAATTAATGTGTAAATTTTTATGCTATAAATGTGAAGTAAGAATAGGCCTACAACAGCTTAGATATTGTGGCATTGATGGTCCAATTATGGTTAGCTTTTTGCAATTTTGTGGGTGGTGTAATTGAGTTAGAGGATGTTAGGTGTTTCCCTATTTATGACCTAAGACTTTATGCCACCTACAACTATATAAATGAAATTTAACTGCGATATACGAACTCATAGAGGTAGATAGTCATTAGATATCTCATATTAATTCTAAGAGAGAACTTTTTCTCCTTTACTCTTTCATCTATGGAGCCCAAACCACATGATGCAATGCATTCACTTCCTACAATTTTCACATTTTAATTTTTCACTCCAACTTATCAAATTCTCAAGATTTAAATACAATTGAATGCACTTAGATGCTAAAAATAGAGAGAAGCATTTAGGAAGTTTGATGCTTGAATCTTAAGCACTTATCTCTAGCATTATGAGGCTGCCCTTATGTTGCGTGGCCAAATTGGGCCTTTTTTCTTAAAAAATGGAAAGAATCATCCTTGCTAGCATTTGAACTATACCTCTTTTAACAAAATGAATACAATATCCACAAACCTAAAACTATATACAAGAATGGGGATCTGACACCAGATGCTTCGAGTTGAAGAAAATGGTGAAGGTGAGATGTATTTAACAATGGCATCACCTCATAGAAGTGGCCATACCTGCATTTTTCAATGCAGAATGGGGTTGACATATCATCAGGAAGACGAAATGTCCAAGGAATAGAGAAAGAATGAATTTCATTTCTACTTATTCCACTGCACAGCCTTGCACCGTGTGTTGTAGCTGGAGGATATATACGTCATTGGGATATACAAAGCTAGCGGCCATTTCTATACACAGCATCGGAGGGAGCTGGACGGGGCCTGCCCCTCGCGATCATCTCATCATTGCGTTTGATTGACTCTGAAAGTCTCCATGGTTTCTGCCACCTCCATTTGAATTGTAAGATCCACTGATGATGACTCCTTTTCCATCTCCATAAGTTCCCACCGTGTCCCATGACTGCTAGTTTCTTCGTAGACAACTGATCCGTCTGCACTTGAAGCAACACTCTATTGTATTAGAAAAGTGGACGCTGAACTGTAACCTGTAAGCAATTCCAATTTAGAGGTGTAGGATTTTACCTTTTGTGATCGACCCGTGAATGCTGCTAATTCCCTCAGCTTCCCATTAGCGATTCCTGCTGTGTATTTGAGCTGTTTTTGTGCCGGAGCTGAAACTGACAGAGGAGCACTCATCTCATCGGCAGTGTGTTTATGAGACTTCGCCTGAACCAACAGAACAGTCAAGACACGTTTTGCTCGTAGAGGAGATTGTTTTAAGAATAATAAAAGGAAATCATACTGAGGGAGTTGTCGCCATTGCAACAGAAGCAGCTTGATCTTTGTTTTTCAGTTCCTTTTCAACTTCCTTTCGTCTGAGTTCACTTTGCCGTAATAAGACTACGAGTTCCTTGATCTGCTCTTTCATCTCTTTCGTTTCTGTGTCCTTTTCCCAAAGTTGGCACCTGTCAATTCACATAATAATCCACAAAGCTGATTAAGAGCAAAAATAAGAACCCATAAAATAGAACAAAATCAGAAATTCTCAACGGGGCGAGGAAACTTGAGTTCACCTACCTTGCATCACTGAGATGATTGAACATATACTGGAGTAGGTTCTTGGCATCCCCTATAGAACGGAGCTGGTTCCAGCGTCCACGACTACTGATGCTACGCTCACGTTCTTCAGCTTCTGACAACTGTGAAGCCATTGCAACGAGTGAATTTGATGAAATACTCAGCATGCTTTCAAGAGATGCAATTCTTGACATTCTTGCAGTTGGTGACATCAAAGATACCCTGATTCAAGAACAATAGTATTATTTTCTAGATCTCTCAGTTCAGTTAAATATATAGTGCAGAAATACGGTTATATCTCACCTGGAAGCACCATTTTTTTGTCTAGAAGGGCTGACACCCTTGGAAACAATTTCGCCAACTTGTCTCAAAACAGCCAACTCTTCTGCCAATGCAGCTTTTCTGGACATGAGACGAGCAAGGCTTAACAAAATAATGACGTGATTTGGATGTCAAGGACACTCCAGAGGTGTGCTTGAGCCAGGCAAGAATATCCGAAAATTCAAGTGATTAAAAAGAAAGTTGAGCATTGCGTACACTTGACTTTGCTTCTCGTATTCGTAACGAACTTGATGAACATTGACCATTACTTCTAGTTCATGATCAAGCCATCGCTGGGAGGGTTTTTCGTTGCTCTGGAAATAAAACCTTATATTAATATAGTCTATTAAAATGGTAGAAAAGGATAAGATACCCAATGTAAGAGAATTAGTATACCTGCCCACTCATTCCATTTCCATTACCATTAGCTGCAAAGAATGTCATATTGGTAAGAGGGGAAAAAACAAAAAGAACTAATTCGCTGGATTTTTATTAAGTTGAAGAACTTGGATGAAAACATAACTTACGTATCCAAGAAAAATACCTACCAAAGTTTTCCCGAGTAGAACATTTCCGAATTTCGAGCAATTCTTTTAACCTCTTTGTAGCCATTGCAGCTTCCTCAGTTTTTCTTTGGAGAACCTGAAATAAACGGGTTAGCAAGCATCCATAATAGGCACAATAATTATCCTTTAGATTTACAGGTAAAAACTGATCTTTAGGGAAAATACATTACTTAGATAAAAAAAGTACTGAAATCTTCTTTGCAAAGTGAAACAATAGATGTATAAATCTCTGCAAATATGTATTTATCGAAATTCAAAAGACTTTGGGGAGTAATTCTCTTAGCAAAGAGGTCCGAAGCTAACAGTTATGGGTCCATGGACACACAAGTCTGGCAAATATGCTCACCATTTTCTGGCGCTGATTCAGAGCTTGCAATTTATGTCTCTCGTACTCATTTCTTCTACCCACCTTCTTTAACTGCATACAAAACATTTGCATGCCTAAGTAATTACTAAAAAGATGGTAAGAAGTGGCTAGAAGGAAACATCATCCTTGGATTTTATCGTAGGCGTAGTGCAGTGGGAAATGTATTCCTAAAATCCAGAGCAAGCTGAACACCTGTAGTAATTCCTTTTCTCGAGTTGCCTTCCACTGTCGAAAATTCTCTGCTTCTTGCTTTATCTTATGCTGCAATTGAACCTACAACAGTCAACAAGAATGTGAATGGAAGAATCATAATAATCAATAGACCCCAGAATTTTATCTTGAATACCAAAATATGACCTTTTGTGCCTTCATGCATTGTATTTCCTCCTTTAACTTTTTAGCTGCATCGTCACTCTTCTGTTTCTGTTTTATAAGTTGAACCTGATTCTCTTGTTTCTTCTTAAGATCTTGTATCTGATTTGCACATTATGTCATATATATCAATCACAATGTGACAAGGTGATGGTTTATATAAGTTTATGTTGTGAGAGAAATATGGGCAAAACCTGGGTTTCAAGCGCTTTTAGCTTCTGGGCATGAGTGTCTCGCAGTTTTTGTGCATATCCGTCAGAAGTAGCTGAAAGATTTTCAACTTCTGCCAACAGATGATCCCTCTCTCGCTGCAGCCATCATATTTGTTGAAATCATCAAAGACTTATAACAGAAAACAAAAAGATCAAAAAAACATAAATACAGTAACTTGTTTCTGATTGCAAGACCTGAACAGTCCTTTTCTCTTCCTCAAGTTCCAAAATTTTCTTTCCAAAGTGTTGTTTTAGAGCCATAGTGTCGTAGCCTCCAAAAAGTCTCATCTGTGACTGCAACATTGTTGTAATAGAACAGTAGTGAGTTACATTCGATCTCGACTCACAAAAAATGTTACAATGTACTCCCTACGAATGCTATTAGGAGTCTTTACTTTTTTCTGGCACAAATTATAAGGAATGTAAATAAATGTGAGTTGAAAAAGTTAGTGGGATGTGGTTCACACTTTTATATAGTAGTATTAGTTTTATAATAAAATGTGCATGGAATAAATTAATGGAATGTGGGCCTACTTAAAATGTACAGTAAAAGTGCAACAAAATTTCTATTGGCTTACAGACCAATATGGCAAATTGAGACTTCTATTGGCGGACGGAGGGAGTAAAATGTAAAATAGAATGCTACGCTAACTCCTCTAAACTCAGTTTACTACTCATGCAACTAATGAGTAATCAGAAAAGAAACAAGAAAGTTCTCATAGAGGTTACAACATGAATTGGGAATGGAGAGTACCTCTTTTTGCTCTAGTTCTCGATTTAACTCGTTCAATTCTTTATCCATATTATTCTGGAAGTAGGTATGATCCAATTCTTTTGCTGTGTCTTCATCAACATCTCCAGGATCACCTGCAAACATTATTATTTGAGTCTCAAAATATAATTCCTAAGTGATTTTATTCTCTCAATGGACATAAAATTTGACTAATAAATACTTAATACGGAGCATTCACTTTCTCTATCAATAATTTTAGCTATGTTTCACTGATATGAAAAGAAATAACATCCAGCCGGAAGCTACTTCTAACAAAGAGAAACATACTGCTTTCACTCATTTGATAATCACAGGACTCCATAGTCTCCAACCCCCTCTTGAGACCTTCGTTTTTGGTGGCACCACTTTTGTGGACCTGAGGATTTGAGTTAGTTTTACATTTTACACACTTATTTGGTGCTTCTATGTACACATGATGAGTTTGACATTGCATGTTTAAGACATTAACTCACTTTAGTTCTTGCTTCATGTTGCTTAACATGGCCATCTCCATTACGAAACAGACTAAGTTCATGAGACAACTCCTCATTAGTGGACTCAAGCCAAGCAATCCTATCCTTAAGAACCTGCATGTCTCAGTCTTAGCACAATTAAAGCTCTACCTGTAGTCAATGGATTTCTCAAATAAATTGATCATTTAGGTGGAAATTTAGAATCAAGATAACTCTGATCCCGAACATTACTGGGATACTTATTAACACATATTTTAAAAGATAGTTATCCATTAATCTAAAATTTCTACACTTGTGGAGAAATGAAGAAATTTTATTGATAAATCAATTCAAATGGAACTATAGATCATTTAGTGCAGCCAAAAACCCATCACATAGAACTTAATGTGAAATAAAGTGAACTTTAGTTGAATAACTGAATCCAGAATTAGATGAAAACAGAATAACATAAATTCAAAGTTCTTGCTAGATAAAAAAGTTAAGTACTTTTTTCTGTTAATTAAAGGCATGAGTGGTGGAAAATAAAGAACTGTCTTCTAATTATTAAGTATAGTAACACAAGAAAATGGTAGAAAAGAAACAAACATAAGCTTTAGATTGGTGGATCATCCAGTTAGGGAATTTAATTCTGTTCAAAGTCCATACAAAAAAAATAGTAAAAACTAGATGCTGCACTAACCTGTAATTCATCAAATGAAACTCCACCCCCACGTGCATTGAGTTCTGCATGCAGATATTCTAACTGCTGACGCATCTTCAGCATTTCGCTGGATATTGGATCTCTGTTAATCTGGTCATCGAGAACCAAATGATCATTTGGACACAGCAAACTTCTTCTTGAAAGTATCCACTTCTATATTGTGGAAATGCCAAACCAAAATATGAGAAGCTTCAGACAAGAGATATCAACTTACAACAGGTTTGTTTTGGATATTACGAGCACGGTTAGCATACTTGAGAGTGTTGAGAGTTTCTTCCGCATTTACATCTGCGGGACTAATGCATGCTGTAAAAATAGGTAAACACTGGAGTGAGAAAAAAACGTATAGAAGTGCACCAGATAAGTAAGCTTTAACTAATATGATATGGGACCATATAAGATTAGAACGAACATAATCCTTGAGAACAGCTTATAAAATAATATTACCTAGCATTATTGTTTTGCTGTTCCCACCAAGAGAATCCTGCAGATAACCAAAGATGTAAGCAACTTTAGCTTAAAAAAGGTTCATGTTGTAGGCACCAAGTATCTATCATATATGATAAACTTGTCATAGAAAATAACATATTATTACAGATTTTGAAGTAACAAGAGATGGAGATAGTGATAATTTCCTGAAAAAGTTCTTTAAAATGTACAGTTATAGTAACACTCTTTTCCTTCGGTAAATGAACGTAGATAGACCAGACCTGCAGAAGCCGCGTAAGTTTGCTGTCTCGATACGGCACATGAAGACCTTCTTTCCGTTTTTTATCATCGCCAAGTGCACTTATAACATTTCCAAGCGCAAGAAGACCTTTGTTGATGTGAACTCCTGTATGCAGAGTTTGCTTCAAAATAAAAACACATATATTTGCAAGGCATATTTCAAGGGATAGTTACCTTCCTTAAAACGTTGACCGCCAGAGCCTGTTCTCTTGGCACGCTCTGATCCAGCAAGATCCACCAAATGCAACTTGGCACATAGATATTCTTCTGTCATACAATCACTCAGATTGCTGGCACTAGAATCGCCCGGATGAAGCCTGCGCATCTGCTCCATTGTAATGGTGAAGATGGCATGAGAGCGGCTGTGTACGTGTGTGTGAAAGAAAGAAAGGGCAAAAAAATCATTACTCTCAGAAGCAGCTTAAAGACAGTCTTGGTTAACAAATCCAGCATTAGTTTTCCAAATATTTATTGATTGCTAACTAGGATCTGCTAAGGATTTTTGAACATGTCTGAGAATTCCCACTTATGAGATGAAGTTTAGGTTTACTAAAGTAAATTTAAAGACATGTCATGATAGAGCCGCTTAAATTTTCATGACTTTGCATACATGGACAAATCATCTGATTCAGCAACTGAGTATGATTTTCATCTAGAATTTCCACTGTAGCAACTCAAGAAAGTCTTACTGCTTACTTATTATGAGGTTACAGAATAAGAATAGGAAAAGGCTGATGTGTAAGCGTTACATGAGAAAACAAAATAAGTGTATACCTCGATTGGTTATTCATGTTTGTACTCCCGGTTGCCCTGCTTAGTGATCCTTGCTCCAGACAATCAGCCATTTCTTTGAGAGTTTTCACACTGCATTCGGTTGATCCTGCTAGTGTAATCACACCATTTGATGTTTCACGAATTTGAATTGGCGGTTTCCCAGTGGTAGTTATTTTTGCAGCATTTCCATTTGCTGTCTCTTGCTTGCTGGAAGAACTAGGGTCTAAGAGATCTCTTACTTCCTCCTTGTGAATCTTGCATTAAATAATGATGGTGTCCATCAGAAATCTTGTATTTCTAATGTTGTGTTTATCCAAGTGCCATACATAGATGGGGTGTCCATATACACCAGGAACAACATAAGACATCTAGACAAGTCCGCACAAACACAAAAAACTCACTTACAAGAAAACATTGCCATCATTGGTTTTTAGACAAAGTAATAGTATCATTCCCGAAACTTCAAGAATATGAACATCAGAACATATATGACGGAGACAGTATAAGTAGAAATCCTGAAATCAGAAATCCTAACACAAAAGGTTCAGACAGAGAGGCAAGAAAAAATCGTACACTGGTCTAAATGAAAAAATCCTAACACAAAAGGTTCAGACATATGTTAAAAAGAAATGATGTGAAACTGAGCCCATGCACGTAAACTGACCTGACCGTACCAGATTAGCTATAGTACGATCTGGAAAGGATTATTGGACAAACCTCAATGAAGGAAACATGCAGTTGAACTTCAGTATCACCCTTCTGGCTTTCAATCTTGTGGAATAATGCATTCATAACTTTGGGAATTAATCCTGTTTGACATCCGTCTTTGAGACTAGTACCCATGGTATATGTTTTCCCAGACCCCGTCTGCAACGTATAGCATTTCAGGAAACTAGAGATTACAGACTAATAGTAGCGACAGAGCATCGTAAAGTTGATTCTCATTCATACAAAAGTTGCACCAGATCGTGACGCACCTGTCCATAGGCAAGAACAGTAGCATTATAACCTTGAAATAGACCATCAACCAAAGGAGCTACACATTCTTCGTACATTGCCGCTGAAGGAGAGCCAGTACTTCCATAAACATGATCAAATGTAAATGAATGGGAGCCAATTTGGACCTACAGCAATCACAAAACCATGATTTTTTTCACCAGACAGATATATAGTAGCATGTAATTGTGTTCTTGTATATAGTCAGCAAAGTGAATAAGCAACAAATATAAAACTACGAAAAAGGCACCCAATGTACTAAAAAAAGGGGAAATCAGAGACAGATACATCACTACCAAGACGGAGAATTGAATATAGCTCAAAAGTACCAAAAATACTTTTCTCTTGATTTTACAAATCTTTCTATGGAGGCCACCTCTAAGAAGCTATTGCTTGCTCTTTCTTCTTATTTTCTTATATCACAAAAAACTAGAAACACTTAGTACTATGGTGAATATGAAAAACCAATCCCACCCCACATACATGCATCTAGTTTCTTTCCCACATAAGCATTGTAAAATTTTTCCTGAACAAAATGATCGTAGTTTTCGCTTCCTGAACAATAAACAAAGAAAAACGAATGAATAGGACACAAAAAAAATCTTGTTTCTTTAGTAACATGATTAGACATACATTAATCTCAGACTAAAAGAAAACTTTTTTGTAGATAAATTCACATTCTTGAAGCTTAAGTGAAGGCTGAAGCATCATATACTCTGAAATTTCAGAGCAGAAATAAAAGCAAGATCGCAAGAATAAGCAAAAGGCTTACTGTGTCAGTATAAACTAGATGTGGAGAGAACATAAAGGAACTCTAAACCACATACTCACCCAAAACCGAAATCTTATGCAACTTAGAACAAAATTGGGTGCCAAAAATCCAATTTTTACAGGTGCAGCTTTTTATAAAAATTGTGCATTCCAAGAAACAAAATTATTTTCAGGAGCCAATGGTGACAAAACTCTAATCAAACTCTAGACTGCTGAAACTAAAGAGCAACATGAATATCCCACCAAACACTTCCAAAATCGAGAAAAAGCTGAAAATCAGCGTTTCAACAAATCATCAGCTCCAGCATCATAAAGCTAGCATCAAAATCGCATTTTATTTTGTGTTGGAAAAATCCCCAAATTTGATCGGGAGTGATAGTAGTACCTGCGGCTTCCCGGGTAGTACGGAGACGCAATCGTTACAACCCTGTAGCTTCTCGAGTCCGATAAGAGGCCTGACGTGGACTGCGACTTTGACACAGCAATCTTCGGCAGCTGCCATCGACGAAGCCAAAAAATGGTGTATGAATTCAGTTATGAGAATCGCGGGACACAGAGAGTGTTTCTCGCAGCAGAAAATGACACAGCATCTATTCTATACACTAGAGAGAGACAAGTGTTGATGTTGATGACTGTTTACTGTTTCGCGCTTTTGTATTTGCGCGTGTAATTATTTTTTATTTTGAGTAATTATTTTCAATCAATTAAAGTCGACATTATAAACAATTTAATTTGTTTGAAAAATCGTGAAAAATGCCGATCAAATTAAAGTTCATCAATTGTTACATAAGATACGATTTCATCTAAATCAAAATATGTGTGATAATTACAAACAATAGAAAGTATTTTTGGTGATGTCGTAGCTCTGGATCACAATTTCGATGGTGTAATTGTTTTTTCTAATATACTCCTTCCATCCCACAAAGATTGTTCCATTTTTCCATTTCGGTCCGTTCCATAAAGTTTGTCTCATTTCACTTTTTACCATTTTTGGTAGTGGACCTCATATTCCACTAACTCATTCCTACTCACATTTTATTATAAAACTACTCCCTCCGTCCACGAAAATTTGTCCCATTTTTCCATTTCCGTCCGTCCCCAAAATTTGTCCCATTTCACTTTTACCATTTTTGGTAATGGACCTCATATTCCACTAACTCATTCCTACTCACATTTTATTATAAAACCAATACTTTAAAAGTAGGACCCACAATCCACTAACTTTTTCAACTCACTTTCCATTACACTTCTTAAAATCCGTGTCCGGTCAAACCGAGACGAATTTTCATGGATGGAGGGAGTAATATATAAAAGTTGGACTCATCCCACTAACTTTTTCAACCCACTTTTCATTACATTTTTTAAAACTCGTGTTCGGTCAAAGTGAGACAATATTTGTGGGATTGAGGGAGTATAATTTGAAGGGATATTGGCATCTAATATCACGAAACTTTCAAAAAGTTGGATTTTTCCCACGAACTTTAAAATTGGCAAATAATATCACGAACTTTACCCCTTGTTTGTTTTTTCCCACGAATGAAAAAATTCTTCAAATAAATGGATTTTATTTCTTAATTTCTCAACAACAATTTTGAGAGCTTCAAGTTTTTCAATCTTTAAAAATAGTTTTTCAATCTTTGAAAATAGTTTTTCTTGAAGCACACCCTCCAAAATTGGTCTTCAATCTATTAAAATAACATGAATTTTTCATTCGTGGAAAAAAACAAACAAGGGGTAAAGTTCGTGATATTATTTGTCAATTTTAAAGTTAGTAGGATTGAAAGTTTCATGATATTAGAGCCCAATATCCCTATTTGAAAAGAGAAGTCAACGTTTTTGTTATAATCATCATTTGAGTATTGAGAATTAGTTAGAATAATGACTTGGCTTACAAAAATTGTTTTAAATAACTTACCTTATAATATACTAGTACTCTTAAATTAAAACGGACAAAAATATTAAACGGTTAGTAGTGACGACCCCGCTAGCTAGAAGACCAGTGTCCACTTTAATACTAGTATGTTATAAATGCGTCATTTATACTACCTAATTAATGCACCTACTCTTATCTTAAATAATTATATTGAATCGAATTTGGTCAAAACTTTATGTTGCAATAACGATTTTGAAGAAAAATTGCATCTACAATTAAAGAAATTAATTATTCACTTCTTTGTTGAAATTTGAAAATTCAAAACCCTGCATAATTATGGTTGTGAACTTATGATTTTTAGGAAGGAAATTTATGGTTTTGAATGTGCCAATTTTGAATTATAACTCTCCCAACATGTTTATGGTTATGACAGCCCATCTAAAACTATAGTAAATTATTAGAGTATGATATAAATTATAAATACCTATATTCGATTTTCGTATTTTAAATTGTAATGTAATAATAAAAAAGGTTGTGTATATGTCAAGTTGGCTACTAATAGAGGTCGGATTTCGGGTTTGATTTTGTCCAATTTGAATTGACTAAAATATAGAAATTGCATAGATAAAAATTAGAAAATCCAATATCAAAAAACCAGAAATTTGAAAATCTTATACCAAAATCCAAAAATCTAACCAAATACCATTAGAATTGTTCAACATAAATATTTTATACTCCATGAATTAGTATATAAAATATTCTGCTTTGAACATCTGAAAATTTTGAAAAAAATCAGATTTCATCCGAATCGAAAATCCGAATTGAATTTTAAATTCAGATTTAGTTTATATCGGATTTACGATATTTTGCTCGCCCTTAGTAAAATAATAATAAAATACAAAAACTGATACTGCTAAAATACAAAAACGTGACATACATACATACTTTGATAATATAACACTGAGATACAAACTCATGTCATTGGAACGAGATTTATATTGTATTATAAAATCATACATTGAATCATTGCCAATAAAATATGGTACTCATGTTGTATCAAAAGCGATAAAATTTAAATTAGTTGTAACATATTTTTTGAAATAAAATCAGGACGAGGGTAGGTGCATGAATGCATATTATTACTGCCACAGTAATAGGTCACAAACCTAAGTTAATACTATGATTATAAGTTGTTTAGACTAATTAGTAAGATGGAATATTTACTTTAAGTAAACTTTTTGGGTTGAGAGAATGTATTAATGAATAATTATGAACAGATGCAACGTATATATAATATCCTCAATGGTATACCAATCAAATTAATTACATTTGAATGAAAAACACACACTAGGAAATAACGCAGCTGACTAAAAGCTAGGTAAAGAAATTTATTTGAATTTCAGTTAGGAAACAACTTGTAGATTTTCTTCGATTGCAAGTAAAAATTTGAAGATTTTATGTTATAGTAATATGTTTAACAAATCTTCTCGAATATTAATTAATTCAGCTGTAATGAAAGTTAGGTGATAAATCCAAATTAAAATCCATCAAGATTATAGAAGTTTTAAATCATCATCGACTAATACCTAACTTCGGACTGAAAATGAGAGATGATGACTTAATAAAGTAGATAATGGTCACTAGTACTCGAATTATTTCAAATATATATTTACATGTCATGTACTCATAATTTTCTGTTTATACACACATAATCTCATTTTCCTCTCTTCAAACATATTACAAAATGCATTGATTAATGAAAAATAGAAGTTAACCAACGAAATTAAAATTAAGAAAATATTAATTAATTTTCGATGAATTTCTTGGACGGTGCTTTGTTGTCAGTGAATTAAAAATTTTATAGTATGTAAATATAAATATTGCTTAATTTTGGAAGGTTGGAGGGAAGTCAATTTTGACAACAGTAGTTTGAGATGTCGGCACACAAACAAATAAATTTATTGATGAAGATATTATAATAAGTAGTTTAATGTTTTATTTATTAATATGAGCAACCTGATACATGCATTATGGTGTACTGTTAGTTAATTGCGTACAACCTAAGACTAAATTGTTGGAAATACTAGCAAACAAAAATCAGTAATGATTGATGACTGGTACTACTCCATAATTAATTACTAGTTTCTTCCAAGTTACATACTTACTTTATACATACCTAATTTCTCTCTTAAATTATCAAATGCATCCACCCACATTTACCATATATTTCGAAATGATAATACAGTTAATGAGCCCAATCTTCAAAAACTGCACAACAATGAGAATCATATGGACGGTAAGTTTTGGCTCTAAGCATTTCTTTTGTACTATAAAAAATAAAACCATATAGCATGCATGTAAGTTTAGTCTTTAAGCATTTCATTTGTATAAATAACTTACATAAATAACTTACATCTAAGTTGGATTGGACCATTTTTTTTATCATGGACTTTAATTTTAAATACTAAGTTTAAATGGCGTGTTCAATTGCTAACTTTCTTAAGTTGTTAACTCATCAATACAGTGTATTAAAAATGTCAACATAATGACATTACAATGTCAACACATGATTTTGTTGACATTTCAATATATTGGATTGGCATTATGTGTTGATATTTTTAATACGTTGCGTTGATGAGTTAGCAGAGTTAGCAACATAAAAAGTCAGCAATATAACGCACCCCTAATATTAATTATTAACTATTAGTCTATCATGATATCTATCACAGATTCTATCATACACACGGCACAACACAACAATGGATCACTCCTAATTGAAACATTACTAATCTTTTTTCCTATTTCCCTTTACATATTTCTACTATGCTTTTTATATTGGTTTATTTTACATAAGTTACATATAGCCAGCAAAGCATTATGATTAGACCATGAAAACAAACCACATGGTAAATGATGTGACTAAAATTCTTGAAACAGTGCCATCACCATTACCATTGTCAAATTCTATGATAGGCCACCACCTTTTAGCATGCAAGAAAAAAATGCTTTATTCCAACATCCCTAAAACTATAATACCCCTTTTGGCATCACATGATAGTTTTGTTTTCTAATTTCATGGTTAGGATTATGTCTTGCTTCATAATAGGTCCACTTTTGTGAAAACTAATGATTTCATAACATTTAAGTGAAGACTGATATATTAGATCACACACAATTAAAACAAAACCGAAATGATGATTTAAGATCGATATAATTACATATCCGGTTGTCATAGCTATTTATATATTAAATTTTGATTAAAGATCTCTTTATCATTATTATTATTGTTGTTGTTAAAAGAAGCACATGACCTAGTGACTTACCAATTTAGTCTACACTTAGTGATTTTATACAAATACTTACTACATTAGTTTTTCGCCTGGTCTATGGTTTATAAACAACCTAACAAATACTACTATAAAATCTCGGTGTTGAACAATTATAATGATATTTGATAGGAGTATTAAATTTTTGGATTCTGGTAATAGATTTTTAATTTTTCATATTTTTGGTATTGGATTTTTAGGTTTTTCATATATTTTTATGTAATTTTGGAATTTTCAGATAGATTTCATAGTTTGGATTTCAGATTTTCAAACAATTCAGATCATATTAGATTTATTTTTCATAACATTTTGGTTTTTGGATCGGATTGATCGATCCGATCCGAAATCCAAATGTTCACTCCTATTCCTCATGCCAATCAATCGATTATAAAAATATCTTACTGAATAAGCTGCTCAATGATCTAATTAAATTGTCAAAGGTTGAAAACCAATATATTATCCATATCATATTATAACAGAATCCCTTTTATTTTAATAAATAAAAATAAGCCCAATACTTGGATTTGTTTTAAAGCCTAATCTTATTCTTTTGTAGAGATAGAGCCCAATTCTCAATCGTCCCCAATATGCGTTACATATAAGCCTATATCCATTTTAATCATTTTCCTTCCAAATATTGCATTTAGAATCAACCCATACCAATATTATTATTATTATTATTATTATTATTATTATTATTATTATTATTATTATTATTATTATTATTATTATTATTATTATTATCATTATTATTATTATTATTGTTATTATTATTATTATTATTATTATTATTTTTTCCTTTAATTTCAAATTTTCTGATTTATTTTATATTTGACAAGTTCACCAACTACATATAATTTGTAACTTTGTAATTATCAATGTACGACTGATATAACAGTTGTAATATGTCCCAACGTAATAAAAATTATAGAACAGAAATATTCAACATTTTCAAAAACGTCGATAAATAAAATTATTTGGTAACGATTACAAAATTATTTGGTAACGATTTCAAAGAGATCAGCTTCAGACATCTGATCACA
Source organism: Salvia hispanica (assembly GCF_029641045.1). Lineage (NCBI taxonomy): Eukaryota > Viridiplantae > Streptophyta > Magnoliopsida > Lamiales > Lamiaceae > Salvia > Salvia hispanica. Next base: position 69,601,835 of record NC_142692.1, on the reverse strand, counting down.
ATCTCTTTTATTGTATTCTTCGTTACACCATTGCTTCCATTTCCCATCGATTTTTCCCATCGAAAAGAGCTCTTGACTGTCCAATTCATTGAACGGCGCCGTATTGGTGCTTGCATTCTTGTTCATGAAGCATGGGTTCTGAGTTCTTCGCGAATTCGCGGGACCATATTTGAAAGGGCTCTGACCAAGATTTACCACCACTGAAACGTCGCTGTTTGCAGCCAGCGTAGGATATAGTGGGTGTCCGAATTCCTCCCTCTTGCACCGGATCTCGTAAACTAGCTTCGAATTTAGAGTGAAGAAAACCTTTTTATGGTTTGGATCGAAACCACAACCAATCACGTTTCCGGTCCTGCCCCATTCTCCGTTTTCGGATTTGCCCACGAGCTTCGTTCCTGTAGGTAGAGAATACTTAGAGGCGCAAGTCAATTCTCATTTAAAAATAACTCAGCATAACTTCGAGAGAAGGGGTGCCTTGTTACAAAACTTAAGATGTGGGACAATATTTAGAGATTTTAACATGCCCCATATGTGTGGGCCGGCAATGAACATCGGACTTCCATCGCGTAGTTTGATAAGACAAGTGATAAGATCTATTATCAACGTGGACCGGAATTATCATCGAATTTCCACACTGGTAAGTGAGGTAACTAAAGAAATTCATCATCTACTTGGGTCCGATCTGATAATTATATTAGAAATGAGCTACTTACCCTCCTTAAAAGGTCTCATAAAAAGGTTGGATTATCCACTCTTATATAGATGAGATAGGATAATCAACAAGTCAAACTTCTTTTACAAACTGTGAATTTTAATAGTTACAGATACTATGTACACACTTGGCCCATTTTGTTATTGTAAAGATGATAAGTAATCATAAAAATAAAAATGAAAATATTTAAAAGTATGGTCAATGAATAAACTAATTAGTAATTACTCCTAAAACTTAGTAGTTGTGAATTGCAGACAAAAATATGATCAGTTCACAAGCAAAGAGTTTCATAATGTAAGAGTAACTTTTTTAATCATTATGAAAATCTTAATAGTCATTATTTACTTTATAACAACAAAAGAAAAATTATATTAATTCCCTTTTTCAAATTAGTCAAACCAGATTTTGATTTATGCAATCTACTCAGCAATAAATTTGACCTAATTTCTCCAAGATTTACCATATCAAATTTTGTAAACGTGTGGTAAATGATGATAAATAATGTTTGACCTAAATGCATAATGTCTATAACAATTAAAATCATCTAATGTTTTTTAAATAAACCCACTTTTAATGCAAATAAACCAAAAAAATCTTTAAAAAAAATGTAATCAAGATTGAAGAATTACCATCAAGATAGACTGAACCAGTTGAATCAAAGCCAACAGATCCCAGAAAGCTGCCTGGATTATTCAATGGGAAATGTGAATCGCTTCCCCCAATCAAACCTATAGCCACCAAAAAACTCTCATCATCAACCTCAACCTCTTCCAATTTCTCTGGCGTAATCTTGTTTTTCACCTCCATTTCTTCACCATGATGATTAGGCAAAACCCTAATCTCAAAATATGCTTCCTTTGGGAAAGATGTGTTAGCAAACTGTGGGCCCGGCAACGGCAGAGCTGAACGGACCAAACAAAACGACGTCGTTCGAGCCAGCCTTATTTTCTGCATATAATCCACCGAATCATCGAAAACCTCCCAACTCATCTCCACATTGCTTCCCTCTCCATCGTCGCCTGCAACCAAAGCGAATCTCTGCCATCCATTTTCGACGGCCTCGGCCGAGAGAGAAGGATGGTCGGACCAACTGAAAAACCGTTTCCTTTGTCGGACAACACTTCTCCTTTTGTTCGAGCCTTCTTTAACACTTGTGTCTCTTTTTTCTGTATCGATCGTAGCTAAATCTGTAGGAGTAGTAGGCTTTGAGCATTTCTTGCGAATAATAATCAAAATCAGCAAGATTATTACGAGTGCAGAAACAGAAATCAGAGTGATATATATCCAACTTATCTTCATCTCTCTAATTTCTTCATACAGAAATGAGAAAGAAAAATATTTCAAAAGAGGAGAAGATGTTAGTACTAATATAAAGAGGGGATTTGATTTCATATATAAAACACATTTATTTGTGTACAAATACTAAATAGGACGGTCTGATGTAATTAATTAGGGATTATAAACGCGATCGAAAATCGGCATACTTGACAAATGAATTTATGAACACACTAGATTAATTACAAAAATTGGAAAATTTCCTTTCCCACCCTTTTAACTAGCGCATATTCATTTATAGAGATGCAATCTTATTAAAGCTAAAAAGGGAATTTATTCAATTTGCATATCCCTTTTTTTTTTTTTTTTTATTTCTTCTTAAAATTTTGCATGCTCTACTAGATTCAGTAGATTTATTCTATAAATGATATTTAATTAATATATGAATTAACAGAATGATTTGACTTCAATCCGTGTAAAATGGTTGAAGACTTTAAGTATTGTTAGTGAAAAATAAGACACACCCTATTAGATAAAACTTGTCGCAGATAAATAGAGACGAATTTTGATGGATGATCATAAAAATATGACTATTTTTCGTAGACAGAGATAGTATATAAGTAGTGAAACTATTTTACCATTTAAACCAAACCAAGACCGATTGATTAAGTGTTCAACAAAATATGAAATTGAATCCACTTTAATAAGAATCCTTTTCTAGTAAGAAATTATTGCATGTGCTTCTTGCTTATAAATGATTCTTTGTTTATATATTTTATGTCACAATGTTTATATATACACATAAGATTAGTGATAAAATGCAAATTCTAAATATTGTAAAAATTTAAAACTATGATTTGGACCTTTAGAAAATGTAAACAAATGACAAAATAACAGCTAAAAAAATGTCAACACAGCGTCAACCGTTAACATTTTTATTATTGTTATTTTGTTATCTGTTGACATTTTTAACGGTCCATATCATAGTTTGGTATTTGTATAATATTTAGAGTTTACATTTGATTACATCCTATGTATATATATTACTAGTAACTTTTCACCCCTTAAATATAAACAAAAGAATCCTTTATAGTAAAATTACTATATATTTTGCATTAATATTT